>NC_091483.1:26137874-26440179 GCF_947461875.1 Haliaeetus albicilla
ATTTCACACTGAGTGACTTAGCCTCAAGACAATCACAGCATCACCATAAATGCCAGAATACTTGACTTCTGCGCATGAGAAGCCTTTCACAGTAAAAGCAAGAAAAATGTTGTCCTCCAAAAAATAAAGCTTTTCCTTTATTCCTGAAACAAATCACAAACTTCTTTCTCCTCCTTTCTCTCATGCAATTGGTTATACCTTGCTGCTCTCCACGGTCTGCCCTTTTTTCAGACGAAACAGAAGAGCCTGGAATCCAAACATGCACATCAAATACCTGGGCTTCCTGGGGCCAGTGGGGGAGAAATACCCTTGTAGGGAAGGTCCTTCAACAGACTATTCCCTGCCCTGTTCTCCAAATGTAGACACCTCAACCCCAATTCTGTACCACTGGGCAGAAACTACACCCACATTTATATGAAGGCACAAAAACCTGAATACTGGCAGATCGATGTCCGCAGTACAGGAGCCCAGTGTGAAATGCAGAAGTTGGATAATAGACTGAATCTTCTATGAGGGAGAGTGAACCATATACTGGTACTTGTTCTGGTATATTTCCAAAATAGGTTATTGTTCTAAACAACTAATACTTCCCAAGTTTCACAAAATAACGTAAAACCAGTGCAAAAATGGATCCCAGTTATGCAATCCACTTTAAAGGACTCTCAAATGTTTTTGCTTATATTGGCAGAAATATGGAGGCATACCAAGATACTGACCTATAGCAGTGCAGTGCTTTCTGTCTCGCTGAAGCTTATATCCAGGAAAACAAGAACACTCCCAGGAGGATGGGCTTAAAGAAGAACATATCTGACTACAGCCACCATTATCTGGAGATGTGCAACCTTAAACAGAGCATTTGAAAAATTTAACTTCGCCATTCTAAGAAAAAAAATACAACAAAATCAGAGGTATGAGCAAAAGAATGATTCACTCTGCTTGGGATTTTTACACTGCAAAGCATCTCAGTGACTGACAGATTTACTGAAAGGCCTCCTGCTGAAAGCAGAAGTCTAAGGAAGTGAAAGCAAATTAGTAGTAACTTCTTCCAGAGTTTTTCCTGAAAATTCACAACAGAAGATGGGGGGATGGTCTATACGAAGAAGGCTTCCATGTGTTCTTATTTCAGAGAACTCTTTCTCCCATGCAAGTCTCCTCCCATTTACAATAGAGTAACAAATTTTATCACACTCTGCACTCCATGCAAAGAAACAGCAAATTAATGTCGTTGTCTCCCCAGAAGTTAATTAGGCTAGGATGGTGAATTGCTACTTTCTAATACAACAAACCAAGATTTCATACAAAAAGAAACAATTCTTTCTTCTTGGGGCTGTACAATGGTTATAGCCTCAATGCCAACCTGAGCTTACTCAGTGGAGTGTCCTTAACAAAACAGCAACAGTGACTGAATCTACGTATACAGTACAGTCCACAATATTTAAGGGATGTAAAAGGGAAGGGGATTTTTCAAGGTTTAAGTCTGGCATTAATGGATCCCTAAGACTGAAAAGATACAGCTGAAAAGCTACAGGTCCCTGAATTTGGAAATCTTGCTGGAATGGGGAATGACAAATTAGTGGGTGTAGCAGCTTCAAATATTCTGACTGCAAAAATTACATTTGTGGGTAATTAGATGAAATTGCTGTAAGTTAGAGTGACTCTGAACCTGGGTTGCACAATGTCAATAAAGTCATCTTCAGATTTCACCCAAGCCCCAATTTTGTATCTACATTTCCCCTCAAATATAAATTTTAGATGTCTCTTGCAACAAACATGTGGGAGATGCCTTGATCTGTGCTGACAACAAAAGAATTTGGCTTCCAAACATTGGATGTTGCTGCTAAGAAACATCTATTAAAAATGAAGATGAATACTGCTCATCTCGGCACTCAAACCACCTGACATTCCATTGCCTCCTATCTTGTCCAATCATTTACAGCTGTGCAAAATGAGTGTAAAATGCCTTTATTCACTTCTGGCTCTCAGTGCCAAGAATAAACAGAGTTTGGGAGTCACCACAGCTAGAAAAAATGTTACTTACCTGTGCATGCTTTGCCATCCACTTTGAGTACAGATCCTTCAGGACAAAAGCAAACAGGCCCTTCAGATGTTTGAAGGCAACCATGGCTACATTCGGTGTCGTTACTTGTACAGGAAATTAGCTCTACAGTAATTTAAAGAGGAAAAAAAAATCTTTCTTAAATAGCAAAAGAAAAAGAAAAAAAGGAAAAAGAAAGAAAAAAGAAAAAAATAGAAGTGTGATGTTGAGAGTACAACACTTCTGTGGTCTTTCTGGGGTTTTTTTTGTTTTTTTTCCAAAGTTGTTTTTTCCCACCCTCTTGTAATTATAGCAAAGGAGAAAGCCAAAATTGCTGGGTCCTGAAGCCATTATACTGATCAGCTTTAAATTTTCCAAAATTGTATGAAGACATGTTATCAAAATAGAAATAATTTTTAAAACTTTCTTTTTTACATTTCATCAAAAATAGATCTGGTTTTGAAAACTACAAGGAAGTTATACTGAAAGAATAAGTATAAAACAAAAAGAGAATGAGGAAAGACTACTTTCCTACAACTCCAAGGGTAACAGAGGTAGAATCAATGAAAACAGGAGATGAACTTTCCAGAAATAAAGCTATGTTCTTTAGCAGCAATTTTTGAAGCTGTAGGGGCAAAACCATCTGAGGACCTGGAAATAGCTTTCCTTTACTTTCCATTATAATTGTTGGAGCCCCAACATTTTTGTGAGCATTTCTTTAATGCAGTTTCACAGGATATGCTCCTTCCACCTTCTGTATTGCAGTGCTGCATCTCTTTACGCCAATTCTAGTGCCATATGGCAACATCTGCTGGAAGACTGGAACTAATGCGAGTTTCCCACAGCTGCTTCTTTGAATCAGCTGCATACACCAGCTTAAATGGTACATAGCTGTTGCAAATATTGCTTCTCCAGGGCAACTGCACTCTGGACTGGATTGTTCTAACCACTTAAGCACAGTGAAGAGGGTCAAGAAACTGTTCTCATGTTTCTTTCTGACCAGAGCTTGTGGCTTTAAATGAAGAGCTTCGTAAAGGACTTGGAGGAGAGAGCATCAAAATGTCCGGTCAGCATGTGGACTTCTCACCTTGCATCTCTCTTTCTCTCAAGTTGCACAGTTGGTGACATATCTGCCTTGTGCTGCAGTAGTTAAGGAGTTATACTGTCCATGCTGCATCCCTAGCCTGTGTTAGAAAAACATTATTTTCTATCTAATTTGAGCCACTCAAAATGTAGGCATATAGTTCAAGCTAGTCATCCAGAGTAGGACTGAGTTGCACAGTGTCTAAGTGTTGTTTTGGACACAAAAGGATATCCCACCTCCCAATAGCCTCTGGCTGCAGGTCTCCCATAGGTCTTCTGTCACATCTGGCTGCCTTCTCCAGCTGTCACACACAGCCTGGACCCCCATGTTTGTGTCACTGAATCCTGCTCCTGGCTCCCTCTTAATAGAGAGGGACAAGTGACTCTTAGAGGTCTAAAATAAATTGACTGCTAGAGTCTGTTAGTCTCTACAGCTACATTTACTCTCTAGTAGTGATATTTAATGTACCCTACATCCTGATCCTGCTGTGATCCAGACTGAACTCATTGGTGTGCACTGGCACTTCTACTTGGGGCATATACCAATGTTTTATTTCCATGGAAACAAGGTAGAAGGACCTTTGCCTATGCCTAAATTCCACTTCATTATGAAATAGAAAAGTGACTGGGAATATCCCAAGACCTCAAAACTTGGATGCATTTCACATTTTATGTTCTAGACTTACTTTCAAAAGGCTTAATTCATTTGTAGGCTGAATATACGCAGTGCTGCATAAAGGGAGAAAAAAAAAGTTCACCTCTGACTCCTACTGTGACTAAAATATGGTCCTTGAAGCTTACTGACAGACAGATCTTTGTTTTTTCCCCACATTTCTCTGTGTTCTCTGCATTTAGTTTATTCACATTTATGCAGCTTCAGAGAGCTTTCTGCTTTATGTACCTATGTTATATGGATAAGTTCTCTCAGGCATACTTCTCATACACAATTTAATTGATAAAAGCAAAAAAAACCCACAGGTGCAGCAGATCCCCAGAATAAACAACTTTATGAGTACTTCCATGTGTCTTATTTATTGTAAACTGATGCACATGCATTTAATTTCATTAATGTCACGCACATTAGCAATGCTATCAACCCTGATCTGAAGAGAAAAAAAGATGATGCTGTAAGCTGCTCATTCAGAGACTGTGCAAATTCTTATGCAGGATAGCCAGAGTGAGCCAAATTCAGAAACCACATTTAAAAAGGTATAAGTGCTTATCTACCTGGAACGTGCCACAGAGCCTAATCTGAGCAAAGAGGTCTCTCTGGAGACCTACTCTCTTTTTTTTGAGGAGGCTCACACTTGGTTACTCACGTGTAACTTATACTTCCTTAAACATGACATCTGAACTTGGTTCACTCAGTTTAAGCTGATCCTACTTACATAATAAGGGATCAGAAGCAAGCAATGCAACACACAAAACTTTCAGCAGTTCCGATGTTAAATGAGGACTCTCTCCAATATGATACTCAAAGTGTTTATGTATTACTGCTACTTACCATGACATGTTTTTCTATCAGGCAGCAGAACAAAACCTCTCGGGCAGGTGCAGTAATAGGAACCAGGGATGTTCACACAGCCCAAAGTACAGCCATGATTCCAGAAGCCACACTCATTGATATCTGCCAAAAGAAGCACTTGGTCTGTCAGAATAATGTCATCAGCCAGTGTGAGGGAATTTGATTAATGAAACAAACCAACAGTCTTCAAGAAGGACCTCTTTTTCTCATTCATTTTACAAAAATACGTTGGCCCTAATGAATGATAAAAAAGCAGGTTTGCAGACCTTATTCAAATAAAATTTAAAAACCTTCTAGCAAAACCTACTCAGGCTGCATGTGTCCAGCATAGATGCCTAGAGGACTTTCAGAAGTATGCCTTCTCATACAGATTTCCAGTGCCAGTTAAATCCTGTGTCCACCCAAAAAATTTACATTAGACACTTTCTTCAGACAAAAAATTCTTTTAAAAAATTTGGCTCCAACATGACTTAAGTAAAATTCTCAAAATACAGAAGTAGTTTAGAAGATGAAATTCAGAAAGCAATCCTGGTGAATTTCCTGAGAACTGGATGGCTGCTCCTCAGGCAGGTCTGTAAATCCTGTAAGCTAGAAATTTTGATGCCTTTATGTCTTTTCAAATCTTGTTACATAGTGAAAAAGATGCTTCTAAAAGTGATATGTTAGCTACTATTGATAGTAATGTTAGATTTTTATTAAAACAATCCAGATCAAAACATTTAGAAGCATGGTAAAAATTTGTGTCTTTTTTGAAAGTGGGACTTAAGACAGCCATCTTGTTGCAGGATTTTTCAATGTTTCACCTTTGGTGATATATCTGTTTTAATTTTTAAATAAAAATTAAATTAGCAACCATAAGCATGTCTACTTATCTGACACTCCTTTAACTACTCAGGCTAAGACCAAAATTTCTTGCAAGAATAGCACTTGTGGCACTTTCATAGGTCTCCTTTTAGACTATTTCAGAACATGGAAGGACACAAAACTGAAATGGCACAACTAGAATTTTTAAGACCTCAGAGTGTTTTTTCATAAAATATGAGTAAAGTAAAAGAACAGAAGAATTTTTTCATCTGATGGAATAAAGCTGGTGGGAGATTCATGTATTACCTTCACAGAACTGTTTATTACGACTTAAAATAAAGCCACTAGAACATTTACACCGATGAGTCCTTGAGTCTGGCCTGCAGATTCTTCTTCTGCACTTTTCTTTGTTCAAGTCACAGGTTCCTTTTTCTGGAAGAACAAATATAGTGTAAACATAATGGGGTTCTTACCATACCAACCTTCAAGGAGAAACTATTCTGAGCAAAGTGATGTGTCTACTTCTCAACAGCTACTTGCTCAACCCGAGGAACTTCTTATTAATAGAAATAACTTCTATTGTTTTCTATTGGTAAAATCAGGCTAAAAAGTCACTAAAAAAAAAAAAGAAAATACTTGGAAGCTTAAGAGTAGGTCTGTGCAAATGATAATTTCTAGCTCTGTGTCAGCATAAGCATATCTAGAGAGAGCCTGAAGTAGGGGACGGTTTGGTTTGGGTGCATACCTATAGTCACTATGAAAGGGAAAACCCTGCATAACAGGCTTTGTATGCCACCAGTCCTGCACAGTATTACATTACCAGGCTCTGTAAAACACTCAGAAAGAAGAGAGCAACAGAGAGACAGCACACACGCAAAAAGAGAGAGAAGAGAGATTTTAAAAGAGAGAGAGTATACGAAGACTGAAAATTATTAGCACAAAGCAGTGCTCAAGTCTCACATTATTTAACAAAAAAAATAGCTGGACAGATCATAATGACCATATGTTTCATTTGGACAAGAAGTCTCAGCACAGTCTAGAGAATCTTTGTACTGGAGTGGATCCTGGTTTCTGACTATAAGAAATACAAGTGTTATAAATCTTGAACTCAGATTTAAAACTCGGGATGTTTCTGATGTCCAAGATATGCTCAAAGTTTCTTCAAAGGAAGCAGAAAAAAGTACCCAACAGACCCCCAGAAGCCTTCCTCCTTCTGCTGCTTCACTGAAAAAGGCAAACAGGTATTCACGTATCCTTTTTCATGGGAACAATTTGCAGGGTGTCTGTGCTCAGCTATCTTTTAGAGCTGGTGCTTATGGTGTTATTTCTGCCTCCCAAACTATTATTTTTGTTTTAATCTTCCTAATCTTCTTCTGGGGTTGTTTGCCCCTTTCCCAAGCTAAGAATAGCTGAACTGCTGCTACTGAATGTGGGTATGCAGCCACCCACACACAACATTGTCTTTGCCCTGTGCTGTCTGTGTAACGCATAAGAGAACAGGGGCTCATACAGGCAAAGAAATTTGTGTGTGAACAATGTTCTTGTGCTGTTTCCAATTCACCTTCCAAATTCCAAGAGATGGAAAGTAGCATAATATTTAAATTTGACATTTAGTCTTCTGCTAGCCACAACAGAGAAAATGCTGGCTATTTGGTGGAATGACAAATCATATCTATAAAAGACTGAAATAATTTCCCAGACAGACACTTCAGCTTGGCTGAAATCATCAACATTGTACTTATTTGGGTCAAACTGATTAATTCTTCTGTGACAGAAGTTGTATCAGTAAATGAAAAATGATGAATGCATGACTAGGTGGATATTATCTATCTTATTAAGCATGTTAACTTTTGAGAGACTTGAATTTTACATAGTTTTAGTTGAGCCTCTCTTTTTGTAGAACTGGTTTTGGACTTGACCCTTAATCTTTGTCCCTCCTGCAACTGAATCAGGAACATATAGTAGTGGGGTGTCTAATCTTCAAATACAGAACTCATTAGAATGACAAAAGTGCAAGTACATGCAATCACAAAACAATACAAACCAGAAACAAGACCACATTCAAGGCTGCATCTAATGCTTATCACTGGTGCTGATTTTCTGCCCCTTGCTTGTACCATTATTGGTCTAATGAGACCTAAGACAACCAGAAATTACAGGACAAATAACAGAAGCAATAATTTTGCCATCTGGGCAATCTCAAGAAGATATTCTTTTTTAACTGAATAATTATTAGAACTCGATATTGCCAAATCAATACGTAAAAAAAATAATCATATTTCAAAATTTAAAGCGAATGGTGACTAAATTATGAATCATGAAGTTTTAAAGGTAATCTTTTCTGGAAAAACAACCATTATGAACGATACTTTCTAGTTTGTTTTTTGTGGTTTGGTTTTTTCCCTTCCATCACCTCTCTTCTATGGAAATGGGTGTTCTCAGATAATAGCCTGATGCTGGTATCTTACACTGGAAAGAAACATAACATAATTCCTCCAATAAAATATCCTGAGTGTACTGAATATCATTAATCTGTCAGAGAAGATACTTCAAAAAAATTCCAGAGTCAGTCTTTGAGATTTTAAGGTAATGAACATATTTTATGAGCCATTAATAAAAGTCTAAAGAACATTCCAGCAGGCATTTATAAATACACATACTGTCATCAAATCAAGGGTTAGCTGTCAAAAAGAATTGAGGTAAATTAGAGGCCCTCTTCCAGATATTACTGTACTAAAGTTGTTGTGTGGGGTTATAGCAACCCCCTAGCTGAATTAATGCTCTTCTCTCTACTTATTGGCCCTGACCAATCCAGGAAAGTCTTTCAAAAGAGAAAGGGAAGAAGGGACATAAGGAATTTAAGTAGTAAAGTAAATAATCCAAATTCCAGTAAAAAATCAGATCATGTTAGTTGAGCACTTCTCATCAGTTCCCTTTTCAACTGAAGGAACTCACTTGCTATCTGCTTTAAAGAAAGCCTGATAATTCACGGCTGACACTACATTGCAACATACACTTTCTTAGCTTCTACAGAGCATCCAATTAGTCTAGGTATGCTTTTATCTCCATGTTTCTCTGTTGTAAGAGCAGCTATAAATCTCATTTGTACTCCAGGCTCATTAGTCCTGCTTTCATCCCAGTTCTTGCACTGGATAAGCCAAGCAACATATATGTAAAGTCCAAAAGGTTCATCTGGATTCAGCCTGTTAAGCTTCTTTCTACTCCATCACTTCCCAGACATTTTTACAAGAAGGTATTTGGAATAAAAAAAGGCCTACTGCTGACAGCACTTACTGCCATACAAAAATTTACTAAACATGTTGGAAATACCGGGGTATATACTGCAAGACATTTAAAAACACTGGTAGTTTATTTATTAATAAAGGTGGGGAAACCCTCTTTCCAACAGAAAGGGAAAGACTGGAAAGCAGCATGTTATTGTGGAAGAAGTGGAGTTAATCTTCTGAGAGAAGAATAAAAGCTAAGCGTCCATAGTCGATGAAATTGTGCTACACACTCTCGTGGAGAGGACATATGTAACACGACCAATAGCCCCTGAGATTCAGGAGACCACTGTCATGAACTACCTTTCTTGGTCATTGTTTCTTCCTCTCCAACTTCATGCATATGCAGACATGGTAACAGACACCCAAGGAGGCCTCATGAGACCTTCCAAATCTCATTGTAACAACCCTGAGATGTGTGGACATGCCACAGTGTCTGTACCACAAACGTATCCTTCCCTAGTTACTCTGTATGAGAGCACCAAACATGTCCGTTGAAAAAAAGTGCTTCCATTTGCCAGGATGACCATTTTCCTCAAAGGAAGCACAGAACAGGTATTATCTCTGAATGGAGGGTCCCTGCATTTACAACTATAAGCTTGATTTCCAGGAACACTTTCTCTTCTGCATCTCAACAGCTCTTTGCACTGCAAACAAAGCATTTGAAGGAGAAAGTTCCCTTGAAGATTTTGATTTTCCCACTCAGACCAGACTTCAGGAAGAAGAGACAGCATGGTACCATAAAAAGCTGTTGGTTGGCATGAAGAAAGACAAAGCCTCTTTTATAGTAGATATTTACAGTTTCATTTTTGCTCATATGAACAAACATTACTTTCTCCTCATGTCTGTATACTACCTATACCTCTGGGAACCCACGGCCATCTTCCCTTGGAGGTTCTGCAACCATTGCTCGACACAAAAATGCCTCTATGTTGTTTGGTCAGTTGTTCATACCCAAGCAAACTGGTGACAAAGCTGTTCCATTAAAGCAAGAATACTCTATGTCTGCTTTCCAGAGATCAGAGAACAATATATTATTTCCCTGGACACCCTCCACTTCCTACTGCCTCAGCAGGAATCCTCAAGGAGGGTAAGCTATCCATAATCAACTACCTTCTTTTTCTGATCCACAGTGAAAGGCAGTGACATGACCACCTCATACTGTAGGCTGCAACGGATATCAATTAAAGAGACCCAAGGCTCTTATTTCATAGTTGTTATGGTAACTTCAAGTCTGTCTAAAATAGCCTGACTCATCATCCAGCCATATCACAGCAAAGACGAGACATCCACAGTATCACTTGTAGGACATACTATGCACTTAAAAACCTTCAGTGCCCTAATCATCAGAGGTGTTTGGATGCAGATTAGAATAAAACTTCCAGAAGGGAGCAGACACTTGATGAAGATAATCTACATGAAGGATTAAAAAGCTGTATGCTTTTGTGCATTTAGCAGGAAAGTATAAAAACATCTTTGTGTAAACAAAGGGAAGAGAAGGAGAAAAATCACATTTATTGGCATGTGTATCCAGATTAATGAAATGAGAAGTTCATGCTCAGCACACTTCCAGCCTGACACTCCAGCTGGAGTTACACACACCAGCTGGAACTGTGGATCACTGCAGTTAAAGGAAACTTCTTCCTTGAACTTAGAATGATAGAATCATAGAATCATTTAGGTTGGAAAAGACCTTCAAAATCATTGAGTCCAACCATCATCCATGCCCACTAAACCATGTTCTGGAGTACCCTGTCTACGTGCTTTTTGAATACCTCCAGGGATGGTGACTCAACCACTTCCCTGGTCAGCCTGTTCCAATGCCTGACAACCCTCTCAGTAAAAAAAATTTTCCTAATATCTAACCTAAATCTCCCTTGCCTCAACTTGAGGCCATTTCCTCTTGTCCTGTCTCCACCCACCTGACAGAAGAGACCAGCACCCACCTCACTACAACCCCCCTTCAGGTAGTTGTAGAGAGCGATAAGGTCTCCCCTCAGCCTCCTTTTCTCCAGACTAAACAGCCCCAGCTCCCTCAGCCGCTCCTCATAGGACTTGTGCTCCAGATCCTTCACCGGTTTCGTTGCCCTTCTCTGGACACGTTCCAGCACCTCAATGTCTTTCCTGTAGTGAGGGGCCCAAAACTGAACACAGTACTTGAGGTGCGGCCTCACCAGTGCCCAGTACAGGGGAACAATCACCTCCCTGCTCCTGCTGGCCACACTATTTCTGATACAGGCCAGGATGCCGTTGGCCTCCTTGGCCACCTGGGCACACTGCTGGCTCACATTCAGCCGGCTGCCAACCAGCACACTGACTTCACCGAGGCCTGGAATTTTGCCAAAGAAAATTATTATTGTGAAAAATCAGAGTGTATGACATTATTATTCTCACACATACAACTGTATCATTACAGTTTACTTACCAAAATCCTGAGAATCTGTTCTTGCACCTGGCTGTTTAAATGGATGTACAACTTTTATCTCCACTGGCGGAAAAAATGATGGCTTCAGGCTAATTGTGACTACAACCTTTCCAGTATACTTGTTGGCTCTCCATATCATACCAGATTTCAACTCTGAATAGTACAGGTGCTCAGCAAAGAGAGACATACCAAGCAATTGATGTCTACAACAAAGAGAAGATAACACAAAGTGGCACATTACATGATCCCTATATATTTACTCAGCCATACATTTTCTGAGCATCTAGTTCAGTCAAGTTCACTGTAAATAACCTTTGTATTCTTATATATCTTATATTATCTTGTATATATGAGAATCAGATGAGGTGTCAGAGACATTCCCATATAATCCACCACCCAGAATCCTGCAGATTTGCAAGAAATAGATGCAAAATGGATAACCTGCATTTCTCACAGGTTATATTGTCCTGTGTACAACAGGTCCTGTTGTTCAGGACTGACTCAAATGACAGAGAAAGCCTAGGTATCACCCTGCTTCTGGAGAACCCAGCAACTAAAATGGACACTTGCTTTGTTAAAGGATGTAGGCCAGATAAATTCTCCCATTTCCCAATTTCCAGTGCCTGCTCTGACACTTCTGCCTGTCCCAGGAAATTAGGGTGGAGATGAAGGAGTAGGACGTTCCTAAAATCCATCTTGCTGCTTCTCCTATCACAGGAATTTATTTTCCATTTGCTGGTCAGTTATAGCAGCCAGCAGGAACCACAGAAGGGTCCAGTTTTAAATAAGAGGGAAAGCAGAAAAATACTGAAAGAGGGATTTTGGGCCTCCACTCTCCAGTACGTATTCCAGGTAGAAAAAGGAGAATCTACATCATCCAGGCTCAAAGGGAAAGTGTTGATATCCTAGTGAACACCAGCCAACTTGAAGGAGAAAGGGTAGAGAAAAATCCAATGTGACAGCTGGCAACATAGGGAGAAACCAGCTTTGTGTTCATCATATGCAAATGGTGTGCTGCATATTTAAAGCAGGAGGCTGGCGAAACCACGTCTTTTTCTCATTTTGCCGTTGGCAATCCCTATTACACATATGCTGATCCAGCCATACCGACACAGAAACTGCAGTGCTGAGCACCTTGCTGAAAACACACCTGCCACAGAACATCTGTATCACTGCAAAGCATGAAGGCCAAATATTAAAGGCATCCAAAAGCACAGGAGTCTAATAGCCCCCTGTGCTTAGCCCCGGCACCGGGGATCAGAGGGGAGCAAGTCTGTTGCGTAGGACAGTTTTTGCCACATCTGCTGACGCTTGGAGAGCCTGAGCGCGGGCCTGAGCCTCTCCTCCTGGCAGCGCAGGAGGACAACAGGCTTAGAGGAGAATGGGAAAGACCTGATCTAGCTCAGTCTCTTGAGTACAGCTCAGACACCTGAGCTCACCCACTGTGACCTTGGACAAATCATTTAATCTCTGCTTTTGGCTTCTCTGTCTGCAGAAAAAGGCCACTGATAAACACTCAGAGAGGATTTCTACGGATTAAGTAGTTATCATTTGCTGAAAAGCTTGGAGGATGGAGAGTACTGAGTGGCAGTATTATCCTCACAACAGTGACTTTTTTCCATTTTTCTATCAGTAGTTTCAGATTTACAGTTACAGGCCATTTGCACTACACTTTATACTCCTTATTGTGTTATGAACTGACAAAATAAAAGGGACAATGAGGAAGAGAGCTTAACTGCATCCCCAGGAAATGAGCATTTCATTTCTGACAAGCTCAGGAAAACTCACCGGGCAGAATTTTTGAGCAAACGAACAGCTCCGCCATCATAGTTGCACGATCCAATATGGGAAATCTCTTTCCCGTGGCCATGTTGGATCCAGTAGATCCTCGTGTCAACCAGATCTAGTGAGATGGCCTTTATTTTTACTGTGGTTCTTAAAACATTTCTCACATCACTTCCACTGATGGACACTCGGTGTATGCTGGAAACTGTACCATCTGAAGACCAAAATAATAGCCTGCAGGCAAGAGAGGTATGTTTTGGAAAAAAAAAAAGAACAACAAAACCAAAAAACAAACCCCACATTTGCAAGATCACATCACTGCTACACACTCCTTGTTTAGTTGTTCCTATATACAGAATTTTTCAGTCTTACCACACTGCTTTCAGAACCAAAATTAATAATAAAGCAAGGGACTTAATACATACTCACCTATTTCAGGAAAGCCCCCCAGACATCTCCACTTAACATAGCTCTTTGAAGAATGGAAATAATTTTTGACAACAAAGTGTTGTCTGTTTCACAGAAGCAATGTTACCACTGAAGTTTTGTTACAGTTTTTTTCTTATTTTAATAAATTTCTATCAGAGACTATATGACTGTTCAAGGAAGCAATGAGATACTAGAAATTTCTCTCAGGTAGGTCAAGCAGGAATCAGCTCAGCTTAACCATGAAGCGCTATTGTCTGTCCCTCTCCTTTGTTTGGCCATGCAGTCAGAGAAGGAATCTGGAATAACCTCTCAAATCTACAGATAACTCCTGCAAACTTGGAGAAAGGCATGTCTTTGAGGCAGATCCACATTGCCCTCTGCCTCTGGGAAGAATCTATCTCCAGAAACTAGTTGAGCACATCACTTAAGTGCTTAACTTAAAAATACCATTTCTATGATTGTTCTCATTTCTTTCTACCTTCCTGCTGGTTATAGCAGACAGACTATGCTGTTATTAAATTAAGACACAGTCAAAATACAGCTCCAATACTCAAAACAGTTATGCACTGAAACTACTTATATGTCAAGTTATTCATGGATCAGACCCCAGATTTACCGATGTGACTAAGGTTAACAACAGTTCTTCCAAAATGGCAAGTTATCCCTCATTTATGTATATTTTATTTTTTAATGTTTGGGTTTAGATTCTTTGCCTGGGTTTCTTATGCACAAAAATTCCAAGAAGCATCATCATTTTGCCTTGTCTCCACAAAATTGCAGAATTTATACATACAAAAAAATGTAGCATAAAGCCAGCTTTACTATGTTTATTTTAAGAATTTGTTAAAGGCCCCAAAATGGATTAGATCTCCCTGGCAAGGGACTATACCAAACTAGTGAGAAGAATCAGCCCCTGCGTCACAGCTTTTCCTCACATTATATAGTCTATATAGGTTATTAATGTAGAGGTGAAAACATGTTTCCAGAAGGATAGCCCAATTTTATACTGCCTTTTTAAAACATTTTATTAATATCTGCTTGCATTTCTAGAGCACCTGTTATTTAGGAAATGTCACTACTTTGGAAGTTTGGAGAAATGCTAGGATTCTCTTTTTACAGATAAGGAAACTAAAAAACAAAGGTGGCTATAGGGTTATAGTCTCTATGCGAAAATTTTGCTAATCATTGAAGGGGCAGAATATGATATGAACAAACAGGAAGACAGAAAAAGAATGAAGATTAGAAACTGGCTTGAGTAATTGCCAGCCTTTACTGTATTTGCCTTCTATTTTTCTTTAGTTTTAATCCTTATTTTTTGGCATTTCCAAACACAATTAAAAAAAATCAAATCAATCTTACAGCAATAGTTACATTATTACTACTAAAATAATCCTATCACCGCTAATATCCAAACACATCTTTTGAGAAAAACTTTATTATTCGGGTATCACATTGACCTTCATTACTTAAGAGTTGCACACATTTGAAGGAAGACATTGTTAATATCAGATTTAGTTCATGCTTACACCTGTGCACATAAACATACTGGGCGTTTTAATTGACTTTACATTAAAAATAGAGCCCTCAGAGTTTTCATACAAGGAAATTACCATAGGGCATAAAAATGATGTCAGACTTCTTGGAGTCTACTTTCTTTACAGTTTATCACTGGCCTACTGGCCTCCCTGTAAGCACATGAGTACAGCTTTTAAGCATGGTGAATCACACCTGGGTGAATATAGGCAATTGAATCTCCCCAGACTTTTGCCTAAGTTCAGCAAATATATTCTTATAATGCCAGTAACATGTGTTTCAGTGGCATTTGACGGTGGCTTTAAGGACTTGTGAATATTTCCAAGACTGGCAAATACTACATTTGAAAGAAAAAACAGGAAAAAAAAAAAAAATAGGCTGATGTTCAGGCCTTTAAATCCTACCCAAATGACAAGACTCCAATGAATACTAGTAATGCTACTAGTGGTTTATGTATAAATGTACTAGGAAAAGACACATAAGCCTTAATATTAAAACAGTTTCACACACTGCTGAGCAACTTTATTGCAAATCAGAAGTGGCAACAGAAACATGCTTTTGCTGTACTAAAGAGAAGCATCTCAAAGTCTGCTCAAGCTTTTATTTTGCAACTTTAATGGAAGAGGTTTATGAGTAAAGAGAAATTACCATGGAGAGACCACTGTGACAATTCATACTGATAATTCCTGAGGAGGCCAAATCTCTTATGTGAGCATGGTTCTCAGCGTAAATGGCTTGAAGCTGAAAGAAGCACCTTTATGAAGGCCAAACTACTAGTGACACAAAGTAGCAACAGTAGATTCAGAACCAGTATTCAGAGCAACTGACAGAGTGACAAGGGAAACAGGAGCAAAACTGTAAGTTTAGACCTTTTTTCAGAAAACATAGCAATTTATATTCTGTGTGTGCCAGGTTTGCAACACAAGGGACTCCCAGCATTTGCAGGCATCATTCCCCTTGTTGCTCCAGTCCTGCTTTCTGCTGCCTTTGAGAAAGGACCAGCAATGCTTCTTTTCCCTCAGCTCTCCTCACTAGCAAAATTTTCCCTGATGACCAGGAGGTATAGATTCTGCATTAGACTTCAGTGGGCTTTTTCCCACGCACTTCTCTATTTATCTCTTATATGCTTATTAATCTTTTATCCTCTTTTGGCAAAGTTCAAGGAGGTATTGGACTGTAGATAATACACTGTGCACAGACTAGCCCAGCAGCCTATAAACCACAATCATTGTACCTTGCATATTTTGAGTCCACTTCAATGAAATTACTAACCTAGTCAAAATTACCTTTGCTCAGCATCAATAGTAATCCTTGTGGGATGACCAACATCTCTTAGAAGAACTCTGCGTTTCTTCCCATTCATGTCTGTTGCTTCTATGGTTGCTTTCTGTCTATTGGCCCAGAGAATGTCTTGATTTATCCAGTCAATAACAAATCCCGAAATGCCTTTGTCTATGTAACATAGTCTCTGTAAAAAAAAAAAAAAAAAAAGAAAAAAGGAAAAAAAAAGTTAACAACAAGAAGCATCCTAATGATTACCCTAAACTTGACTTTCAATATAGGGAATAGGGTGCCAGACTGAAGGTTCCCATTTCATTCCTTTGCCTGTTTCATTTTCTCTCAGACCTGTAGATATTTCTCTTTTGTATTCTGTAATCACTTTCATTTGGTCTTTGTACTTGCACATACACCTTATGAACTGAGTGACCCCCTGTGAAAGGGGAAAGTGTTGTCCATAAGAAATACATTGGACTGATCTTTTAGCTACAACTTCTTGCATTTGGCATATCGTTAAGCACCCAGATCTGTACTGTTACAGATGGAAGACTTCCTAACACACTCTTGCTGGACCCTGATCCTTAAAAATCAACGTAAAATACCTCAGTGAAGACTCCACATGGGTACACGAACACTGGCAATCTCTCTCAAACAAAAGAAGGCTCTCACAGCATTGAAGTTCAGCCACAACAGCCTGTCTGTCCTACTTAATCTGCCAGATGCAATGAACTGCACCGCTTTTTCTGAACAACGGATGAAGTGCTAAAAGAAGCATTTTTGCAACCATAGAAACCAATAAAAAGTTTGAGAAAAAATGAGTAGGAATTCAAGCACATTCTTCTCATACCATTTGTGCCAGTTTGAGTTACAGTAATCTGTAAGACAAACTTCTATAATGCCAGGGATTAATTTAAAACTGATAGAAACATTATTGACTTCAAAGCTTTAGTTTGCCTGAATTTCCTCTCCTTCCTCCCCTTTACTTGATCCACAGAAAATACTAAATGTACTGTGAATGCCAGTAAAACAGCCTAGACTCAGGACCATAACTATTGCAACAGCGAAGACTATTAAATAAGTCTGAAGTGCTCACCAATGAACAGGAACGGCAGAATTGTACCTAAAAAGCAGGTGGTTTCCATAAAGGATTTTATGCCCATTAACTTGGAGAATTCCAAAGAACTGATTACTTTACCTCTCGTTTTGTGCCATTCAGGTGAATTCTTTGAAGTAGTCGCCTTTCAGAGTCTACCCAATACACTTTCTCTTCTGTATAATGAAAATCCATAAGCGTTGACTGACCAGTATCAGCCACCAATCTTTCGTGATTGGTCCCCTCAGTGTCAATTCTAAAGATGGCATTTCCATGGCTAAAAAGTAGGAATGGTGCAGGGTCTGGTGTGGTGAAAACAAAAAGAGACCAATTAATAGATAAGCATTGCATTTTTGCTGAATTAAGGTCTCATCATTATTATACTAGCCAAAGAGAAAGTTCAGGATCTAACCATCTCTCTCATATTTTAATGATAACTTTCTAGGCATATCACAGAGAACCAATAAGATATAAATGTAATGGTCCTTTTGCATTTAATGCTGAATGCTAGGTCAAAAATCTGAGCCATGAAACTGGGATTGCAGTGGTCGTTACCACTAATCCCAAATCCTACAGCCTGGCTGGAAGTCAGAAGAACCATTGCATGCATGCCAACAGGGGTTAGAAGAACTATACCATGGATGCGTCACCAAGTTGAAGACCACTTCCAACTATTGTGCTGTAGCAAGATTTTGTCACAGAGAGGCAGTCTGGAGTCTCACTTTAACTATCTAAACAGGGAAATCGAAGATCCCAAGACAGGGCAAAGGAAGAAGGTAGAGACAATGGAGGTTTCTTGTGATCCAGAAGGCTGAAGGAAACCTAAAGACCTGTACTTAAAACTGCTACAGCTCAACAGCAACATCTCCTTCCAGACAAAAACTGTATTCATACTGAGTGAAGGGTAAAAGCTTATCAGTAACTTAAATAAAATATGTTAAAATGAAAGGTGTTCTAATTGTTCCCCAAACTCTAGAAATCCAATTAAGGTTGAAAGTGATGAGCAACTAGGATGGTCCAAATAGCCTTAATGCAGCCTTAAAACCAGGTGATAATTATGGAAGTACAATTAGTAGGACGTAACTGTTGGGGCTGCACATTACACTACCCCAGTTTTATCACGTCCTCTTTGTTATTTTTAGGGTATTGCCACAGGGCAGGGTTAAGATTGCCCAAAGAACCTCAACTGCATTTCCAAAGCACAATGGTTTTCATTTAGGCAATTTGAATATTATGGATGTCTATCAAGTGTGTAGCAAGGAAAGGAGTTTTTATGTAACCAGTCACATTTTAGCCTTCATTTAAAAAATGCCATGGTTTAAGGCCAGCTGGCAACAAAGCACCAGGAGGCCGCTTGCTCACTCCTCCCCCGCGGTGGGATGAGGAGGAGAAAATATAAAGAAAAGCTTGTGGGTCGAGACAAGGACAGGGAGGGATTGCCCACCACTTATGGTCACAGGCAAAAACCAGACTCAACTTGGGGGAAAAAAAAATCAATTTAATTTACTACCAATCAAATAAAAAACAAGGATAATGGGAAGTAAAACCAAATTTTAAAGCACCTTCCCCCCTCCCCTCCCTTCTTCCTGGCTCAACTCCACTCCCACAGGAGACAGTCCTCCATGAACTTCTCTGGCATGGGTCCTTCCCATGGGCTGCAGTTCTTCACGAACTGCTCCAGCGTGTGTCCCTTCCACGGGGTGCAGTCCTTCAGTCACAGACTGCTCCAGTGCGGGCCTTCCCATGGAGTCACGGCCATCTTTGGGGCATCACCTGCTCCGGTGTGGGGTCCTCCCTGGGCTGCAGGTGGGCATCCGCTCCCCCGCTCCCCTCCATGGGCTGGGGGGACACAGCCTGCCGTCTCACCACGGGCTGCAGGGGCATCCCCTCCTCTGGCGTACCTCCTCCCCTTCCTTCTCCACTGACCTCGGGGTCTGCAGAGGGGTTCCTCTCACATTCCAATCCCCCCACTCACTACCAGTTCCCCTTCTTAAATCTGTTCTCCCAGAGGCGCTACCACCATCACTGATGGGCTCGGCCTTGGCCAGAGGCAGGTCCGACTTGGAGCCGGGGAAGCTTCTAGCACCTTCTCAAAGGAGCCACCCCTGCAGCCCCTCCCCCGCTACCAAAACCCCACCACACAAACCCAAAACAAAGAAGAAGTGGGGGTGGGGGTGGTGTTCCTAATTAAAAAAAAAAAAAAAAATTGGGGGTATGCAGCCTAGTCTTTAATTTACCACTAAAACAAAATTCAAAGAAAGCCCATTGTGGTGGCAATGGTGGGGATTTATAACATGGTTGCCTGAAACGACAGATCATGGCATACAAGTAATGCTCTAACCAAGTGACTTTGAAATGCAATTATTGATACAGAACCAACAGAATGACAGCTTTCAAGCCTGTCTAATCACTTGTTGAATTGATCTTCCTGCAATGCAGAAGCAACTCGCCATTTATCAGGGATGGATGTCATCAAAGATGCACTATCATCAGTTTTCTTGCACATATACTTTTGAAAATTAAATTGGTTTTATTGACCAGTTTTGCAACCTTTTAACTAAATATCTTCACTATTAGAATGAAACCTGAGGCTTTAAACTCAATAGACATCACTTCTACAAATTTTAGCCAGATGCTCCACCTTCATCACAGTTGCAAAGCTGTTTGATTTAACACCTTTCACAGCAGAGGAATGAGACCAATTTTGGTTTCTCCAAGTGAAGAAAGTTCCAACAAGTACCCAAGACGTAATTTTCTTCTGTTCACAATGAAGATGATCAGCGCCCTATTTCTATACTAACAGACTGGTTTGTATCTCAAGTTTTCAAGCTATCACCCAGTTATAACAGCTGCTTCTAGGATTTATAGTGATTCCCTTTTTTCTGCTGCTATTTGCACTGAGCAACCCCATGTGAGAATATTTAAACTATGAAGACTTGCTTTATGTAAATGGTAAATGAATGGTGAAGTGTAGCAAGGTTGGTTTATCTCAGGAATTTGACAGCTGTACTGCCTGCATTTTTGCCAATTAGTTGACCAAGAGCATTTATATACTTTGGTTTTGTCCTTTCCACTCTCTGAATTTCTTATCAGGCACCCATGAATGAGGGCTGTAAATGGAACAGGGACCGAACATATGTAACTTTGACTGCAGAGGCACCAGTCAGATTTGGGACTTAATTTTATCAGGGGTTTAATGAACAACACCTGCACCAAAGAGTTTCCTGTCTTTAAAACATGAGGGTATTTCACTTGGTGTACCCCCAACGAAAGGGTTTATTCCTAGCATGAGGGTTCCTTATTTATTACAGTAGCTCCTGAACCATCAGTCACTTTCTACTCATGCTATAAATGTTAGTAATAATGTTAAAAAAAGTTGAAGTCCTCCAATATTGAGGTAGGATTGTTCTTTGAAAGATACCTGTGCACAGATATCACTGTGAGGTAACATGTTTGTTTTCACTTCTCTTCAGTTCAGAAGTGAAGAGTTTACAAAACATTTGATTAAAAAAAAAAATTAGAAATACTATTTAAGGGGCTAGAGATGTTTAGGCAGGAGTACAAAAAATCCAGCTCGGGTCTTTGTGAGTCATGTGTTGCTGTCAATAATGATGATTCTAGGAGCTGACTGAAGTGATCCTGTTGGTGCCAATTTGGGAGCTATGCAGAATACTTTTGGTTATGTTCATGGTCCCAAAGGCTACGTGCACAGGGACTCAAGTACATCTCCTACTTACTTCTTGGGTCAGAAACATGCCCTGTCACATCCCATCTCTGCATTAGCAAGAGTCCCAGGTAAACATTAGTCAGAAAAAGAAAACCTGAGCTCCTGGATCCAAAGCATATCCCAGACAGGAACCAAAACCAGACATTCAGGAAACCAAGGTGGAGAAGTGAGAGGTGAACTTCAGAGCACTCCCACCTCATATTCTAGATGCAATATAGGGTTATACCAATCAATAAAATCCAACTAGATTTTTTTCCCTGGGTAGCATCAGTTGAGGACAAAATGAAGGATATTCAAAGGCCATAACTGTGGATATTTTTCTCTTAGAGGGGCTAAAAACTTTTAAAATGTAAATGCATCTTACACATTCAAAAATCAGTTTATACACTCAGGACAGAGCAAGGGGGAGAAAGAACTCACAGTAGCACTCATGTTTATTCAGAAACTGCCAATGGACCAAACGAAAAATAAGGACTTCCTGCTTACAATTTCACAGCACTGTGAACCTAAACACACTGGAAAGACATCAACACCAACAGACTGAAAGAGGCAAAGGTAGCAAAATCTTGTGTAGTGCCATGTTTTCCTGGAAGTAGTAAGGATGGGGTAAGAAAGTTTACAGTTCTGAGCGCACAGGGAGAGTATGTCTACTAAACAAGAAGTCGTTGTTTAGTTTTATTTGTTTGTTTTCATCTGTTCATTCATCTCTCCACCACCATACTTCCCATTCTTCACCATCACTCTTCTGTGGCACCCACTTTTGGCCTTGCCATGTACCCACACAGTAGAAGAGGCAGTTTTTCTATCAGCAAACAAGAGCACCCCAGTTGCTGTCCAGTAGGAACTAGCTGGGCATGGTTCGCTTTGAAAAATAATGCTAACTAAATCTCTAAAGCTCTTTTTTAGTCATCAAAAAAGAAAATGACCTTACCGTTCACATAGCAAGACCGTTTGTCAATATCCAAAGTGTAGCCGGGCTGACAGGAGCAGATGTAGGACCCTGGAACATTGATACAGGTTTGGCCACAGGTTCCCAAACCACCTTCAAGGCATTCATCAATATCTGAAACATGGTTTTGAACAGATCAGGAAAATTCAGCCAGCAAAAGCAGCAAAGAGCAAAGAGAAAGGATACCCTTGACATAGTTATCTAATAATAATTGGTCACAAAATTTAATATCCCATCATTAAAAAAGGAGAGGAGGATGGCTGTATTGCTTCAGGCATTCATTTCAGAATTATTGTTTTGTCCGTTGTCACACGCACAGCGATTGTTATTCTTTTTAAGAAGACTGTCCAGGGAAATTGCCATTCTCCCGAGTGTCTGGGCACTCTGGTCCCTCCGTGATTGCCCAAACACAGGGAACAGACTTGTCTTGTACTCCATTTCTGTGATTTGCGTTATCGTTTGCTGTGCAAATGCTGCCTGCAGCTGCTTCCTTCTATCTTTATCCCTCTTTCCACAGTAATAATTCTGCCAACAAATTAACAAACTTTGCAAAACAGCAAAGCAGCAGACAGACTGCCACAGCACTGAGTTCCATATTGAGCTCATTTTGGTTTGAGTCAAATCTCAAAAACACATACAAAACACTAAAAAGCCCACTATATTCTGATAGCAACAAGCCCAAACCAAAGCAACAAGCAAACTAATTAGAAATTGGGGGGTTAACTTGTAGATTAGGCTAGAGCCTTTAGGAATTAAAAGATATTTGATGTATTTTTGGTGTTTTATCAGGGCTTGAGGCAGTAACTATTAATTAAGTCCTAAATTAAGGACTTTATTTGTCAAAAAAAGGTCACCACCGAGTAGCATATTTTACACTAAGGGCAAAAGAAATTAACCCTTTTGGCAGTACCATGGATGATTGTCCCAGAAAATTTAGATAAATTTCAGTTCCTACTAAAACCAAATGCATCCGATAGTAAATTCCCAAGGTGCTTAACATCTGGCAGTACCATATCCTGGTATATTTCTTGTATAACCATTGCGAGGGTTGCTCTAAGGAGCAGCTTTTTCCCTGCCCAAGATCTATTTTATGTCAGTGGCTTTTGTTCTGGGTTTTATTGTCTGACTTTGCACATGCAGGAAAAAAGGAAATCAACAGAAATTATTTTAGAGACACATTCGATTAAGTCACTAAAGGACATCAATTCATAACCAGAACTACATATACGTATTGAGTTTTTTCCAAGTATAGCTCACAACAATTTTTTTTTTCTGTATTCGTGATCAAGAATTTAAGGCAATGGAAGAAGAACTTCTCCTTCGATAACTTATATGATCATTTGAATCAAGTGCCAATTATCACAGTGCTTCAGGAGGTCTGTGAGTGTTAGGTGTGGATTCCCCTAATTCAAAGAAGGTCAGAAATGGCACCTCATGATAACTACGAGGAACTGCAATTTAACCAACTCACACCAGCACTTTGAAAGAAACTTTCTCTCTCAGTAACCTAGGGAGAGCTAAGCAACCAGATCTCTGATATCCCATGCATCTGGGAACCTGTCTCCTTTAACTGCTTTAAGAAACTATGTGCAGAAGTGTTTAGGGGTTTCTTCTGTGTCAGGTATCAAAGTTGTTCAAAAAAATGTCAGTGTTTTACAGCCATCTGACATGTCTGTACAGACTAGGGAAAGTTTTCATGTTGTTTTCAGAGTTTTCCCACAACTTTATGTTCCACATAACAGATGAACTAATTTGACAATGTACATGCAACTGATTTCTGTTGAATAGATTATGAAGGTAAAGCAGAAGCATTTTCAGCAATTTAATTCCATAAAGCACTCTAATTCTAACCCACAATCTTCTTCAAACAATCAGCTTTCAGGAGCATATTTTCCCACACGTACTTGGGATGTACATGCCATTCTCCACAGCATTAAAGGAGTAACTCCTCCAAATCCCTTCTAGAAAGGTTTGACTGGTTTAGAAGTTTGTTAATGGGCTACAGAAACCGTGAGCTCCAGGTTACCAGTTTAAAACCAGCTACGCCTGGCTAACATTGCCTGGATGTCATTAAAACTAAAGGGCACTTTGATAGCCCATACAGGAGGGCTTTGACAACCTCAGCTCATTGTCACAGCTGCTGTCACTGTTAACAGAGATGTGAGGGAGTCTGCAGGCATGAACACTACTGTTTGTATCTCTCCCTGATGCACTGGTTTTCAATTGGAGTAACTGGCTGACTAAGCTGGACAGTTAATCTGATCTTTTCACCAGTACACAAGCAGGTGCAAGACTGTTGATAAAGGCTATAATGTAGTTTATGTTAGTCAATATACTTTTATGATAATAGTGGCTTGTTAAATAAACCTGATTTTATTTCTCTGAGGAAATCACAAGTATGGGTGATAAAGGCAACTGTGTAGATGTAAGATTGCTAAAGACAGATTGTTTGACTAAGCAATGTGAAACACTGATGAAAGAACTATTATTCAGTCACAATACAGAGCACATTAAATAAGAAAAAGAAAGATAGGCCTGACCTACAGATTATACCTGGAAGTCTGCTTACTCTGAAAGGATTTGTGTTCATACTGGACAGAAAACTGACTTCTTAGCATGTTACTGGGCAAGAAAATTCAAATCATAACACATATAAACACAGGAGACATGAACAGTGGGGAAATAATTTTACTTCTGTATATGGCAGTGGTCAGACTATATTGGCATGTTGTTTGTATTCCTCAGATATAGGTTGTTAAAGGATCCTGAAAAATTAGAAGGTGTATACAACAAGGATAAAAAGCCTGATCTGAGGGTAAGCAAAAGTGCCTTTTGGTGACACACTTAGAGTTCAGTCTGCTTAGATTATCAGAAAGAAGCTTGGGAAAAAGATTGGTCACAGTATATAAATACCTTCACAAAGAAAAAGTACCAGGTTTTCTAAAGGACATTATAATCTTTTGCAGAAAAGATTTAACAAGGACTGATGGCTGAGAACTGAAGCCAGGGGAATCAAATTTAGACATTCAATTCGCATTAAACAGGAAGTATGATTCACTAAGGGGACTAGCTACCGAGAAAAACTGTGACGATGTGAAAAACATCAGTGGATATTCTCAAGTCAAGATCAGACTGGGAAGACATGCTTTAGCCAAGCACAGGTTACTGAGCTATGTACCAAGGTAACTAGACAATGACCTGTTATTTGCAGGACGGATTTTCCAGCTCTTTATGAGTGTACAAAACTGACTCTCCATGAAAGAGCACGCTGATTGATCAGGCTACAAGAATTTACACTGCCTCCCCAGTAATTGTACTTGAAGAAAGGATTTCAGAGTTATCAGTCTGCCCATTTTCACCACCACCAAAGTTCACATAATAAAGCAAATCCCACACATACTGAAAAGCAAGCAACCGCTCCAGCTGAAGAAAGGCTGTAGTGGAAGAATAACCGCCCCATAAAGACAAGGGGCACAGCAGCGACAGGCAGCTTGGCCACCAGAGAATGCCTCTTCCAGTGGTAAACAGGAAGCGCCAACAGACACAGCGCTATTGTAAAACACGCCGCAGCGCTGTGATCATTCAGCTTTTATGGCACTAACAATGGAAGGGGGTCCTATGCTTAACATGCTCTCTTCTTTGCTTAAAGTACCAAAAAAAAAAAAAAAAAAAAAAAAAAAAAAGGCTGTTTCTGCTGTTTCTTAAGGTTTAGGAGAACTCGATCATAAAACCATGCATCAGGTGTAACTAGCAGTGCCTTCACCTGCACTCTTAGTGCCAAAGCAAAGCACGAAGTTGCATCCTGCTGTAGCTGTTTTACGTGTCCTGGCAACCACATCCCCCAGTGGGAACTTTACCCTGTGAAAGAAATCGGCTTAGTGAACACAAAAGCTGTCTGCAGCGCCCTGACAGCCAGCCCTGAAAGGAAGAATGAGGTTCTGCTCAGTTCTCAAAGGCTTCTTTATGCAAAAAATGCCTTGAGAATCAGCAAAAACGATGAATCATGTCATCATGATGTTGGCAGCTCTCAATGACTTTGCATACAAATATGCTACTTTATTGAGAGTCCTGAGAAATGCTCTGATTGCAGAAGGTGAAGCATTAGTATGCCTGGCGGGGATACAGAGAAACCACAGTGAACCAGAACTTGCGTTTCATTATGGCCCCAAATACATACATTATATACATAAAATATACATGTGCAGATACACACACTCAAATAACCTCACTCAAATTTGGTTTCTGTGGAGTTGGACTGGGGATTAATTCAATCTGCTATATCTAGCCACCACCATAATCTTTTCAATAAGGTTTCATCACCCAAATTTCATCTGGCTTACAAAGAAAGCAGCCCATCCCTTTTATCTATTTTGTTAAAAGCATACAGCTTAAAGAAAAAAAAATACCCAGAAATGGAAAAAGATGCTTCATCAGCAGGTCACAATAAAATAGGTGAGACATGGCTCAGTATCTTCTCTTGCTAATTTTGAAAGAGGTTTAAAGTACAACTTGATCACTCAATTTTTGAGAGGATAGAGCCTGTGAAGTGCTCAAATATCGTGGTAAGAAATACAATGTGATTACAATAAGGTGGTTATCAACTCCCAGACTCTTCCAGTCCAGAGCCACAGAGGTGGTCATATCACAGATATGACAGTGAGAGCAATCATATGATTTAATCAAGTATAAAGTAGAATCAAATTTAGAATTGAAATAAAATTCAGAAACCACTTGTAGATATCTTGAAGAGAAATGGTAAAAAAGATCAAGGCACTACAATATCTTTCATTTTTTACCTTTCTGGACTCAGATCTCAAGGGTTTGGACACTATAATGGAAAAAAAAATATATATTGGTTTTGTCTTTGAAATAAATTCTATGTGCAAATTAGTAACTACAAAATGGACCACCACTTCCCAGATCAGGCAACTTGCAACATACTGTTACGGGCTTGACTTTCAAAGATGAAGTTCATAAGGCTATCATCTGGCCCTCTTTGAAAGGCATCAGCAAATACTGTCATCCAGCTCCCTCTAAAATCAGGTTTCAATTTAGATACTAGAAAGTAGTCGGTTTTATTTAAAACAGAACACAAAATTAATATCTGCTATTTTCCACTGAGCAAAACAATGATGAGTCTTGCAGTATTAGTCATTGGTCCTGGAGTCTGCCCCTAAGTCCTCTTCAGGATTAAGCTTCATGTGATATGTGACACCATTTCTGTCATTTTTGTAACTTATTTGCCTCCTCCCTATTTTGATCTAAGTTTTTACAGCTAAAGATAGTATTTGTCCACATTCAGCTGTATCCAATTTCCAGAGAATTCAATGGGAATCTTCTCCTGAATTGGTCTGTGGGTTCAGACCCCTGTTCAAGAATTCCTGACTACTATTTGGCAGCAATATTTTCAAGCATGTTTCCCTAAGGCATTATAATATGAAGTGAGCTAGCTGGAAGACAGCTACTGAAAGCAAGGAAACAAGCATGCGTCGACTGCAGCTTTTCTGGAGGGATAGAGTGGGATCTCAACAGGTTTATCCCTATGTCATGACAGGGGTAGACAACACAGTTCCCCATTTCATTGGCTCTTACTGCTCCTTATGCGACACTTGTGAAGAAAGGATAGCTGTGAATTAGTAAGGCTTGGCCGTTTCATATTTCTCAGAATACAACATAAGAAGTTCTAACAGTGTGTCTTCAGAAGGCTGTATGGAGCAAAGTGAAGCCAGGATTTAGCTAATTAAAGTGGATTTAAAGATGTAATACAAAGCAGAATAACTTAATATTCTGCACCACCAGTGCTCCATGGCAGGAGAGTGGTGAACAGCAAGAAAGAAAGGAGGAAAGCTTGAGACACAGAAAGAAGCATGTGACCAAAAGGGCTGACCTAGATAGCTGCAGTTGTCACCTTCAGTTGCAGGCTGTAGCTCTGTAGGAATGTGCAGCATGTTAGCCCTGAAGAAGTGACAAAGTCTGATCAGTTAATGTCAGAAGTTAGTAGAGATGTGCAGAATTTAAGAACCTATGATTAGGTAAAACTTCAATAATGTGGATCATGTTTTGCCTTCTTCAAAAGCTTTTTTTACAATATCGTTGGGGTTTTTTTAAATAACTATCTTCCTTCACTTTTAAGACTTACAAAGTGAGTATTCAAAGTCAGCCCTGAAGCCAAAGTACACCTCCAGTCTTGCAGTATCCAGTACATGATATATTTACCTAGGGTAGCCCAAGACTAACAGTCACTAGTATCTAGTCTAAAATTGAAAATGCAGGGGGCTGCTTAGGCACTTTTTCAGATAAACAGTGCCATGTGGGAAACTTTTTGGTTTCGAGTGGGAAAAGCATCTATACATCATTAGAGAGTAAAAAATAGTGTTGATAAAGCCGTACTTCAGGAGGACACAGGCAACTGATTTCAACAGGCATAAGGCGCATCCCCTGATGTACCAGGTATGCTTACCCGGTCAAATATGTTAGAAATCAAAGCTCTCCCGGGATCAAATATGCACATGTTTTTACCTTGTAGGAATAATAACTCCTGTGTAGCCCAGATCATTTTTCTTTAGATGTAGAAGGTTCTATGTTTTCACCAGGTCTAAGACAGGTTAGTTATTTAAAGGTAACTGAGTCCCCAGTCCTGACATCAGCTTAAAATAAATTATTAAATCAAGATGGCAATGTCAAAACTGGCAGAAATGCTTCCAATTCTACCATAACTTGCCAATAAATTGGTATGTTCATTCACCAGACTAGTCTTGTTCTGACCTCATGATCTGTTCTACCGTACTTTCTGTCTTATAAACCTTGCTGTTGTGGGACACAGCGGCCCCTCTGAAAGGCCTCTCCTCTCTTGGCATACCAAGTCAGGAATCAAATAATCTCTCTTAAAATAACTGTATAAAATTATGTGAGATATTTAGGGTTAGATTTCATTATCCTTCCACAGGATGAGAAGGTCTTTGATCTTTGGATATCCCTAGAAATAAAAGGAACTAATTAAGAAGTAAGCTATTTAGCAATGTAAGAAGAGCACGACCTAGACCTTTATCTGTAGTGGCAATATGGAAAACAAATCTAGAAAAGCCTACACACTTTCCAGTAAGTGTGTGCCCTAACCAAGGGCAGACACCTTCTCAATTCAGGGTAGTCCTTATGGCTGGCAGGATGCCACCACGGTCACAGATGATAAAGAACATTTTACAATTGATATATTTATTACAGTTCAGCAAGAATGGTCGCCAAGCCACAGTTCAGCTTGCTGTCATTGTTCACAGTTCAGTGGTATGAGTCATGTCTCCCACTCACCACTTTTATCCCCTCTATTACCTTCAAAGTCTGCCTCCAGCTTCCTACCACTTGCTTCCACTGCACCCTCCATCTCACATAGTTAATGAACTAGAATATCATACATCCGCTCTTCTGCTCAGAACATGACGTGTATCCAGCACGCAGAGGAAAGAACAGGGGAAATCCATTCCATCAAAGCATCCTTCAGTCTTACATTTCATGTCAAAATTTCACCTTTGCTTAATCCCCTGTAACCCAGTGGTCTCTAATTAAAAAGATACCTTAGCACATCTCATTTTTCATTTATTCTATGTTACATGGAATTGCTCAGAGTATGTCATAGTAATGTTAGCTCTTATGTAAAAGACAACTTCTATTACTATTTCCTGCGGAGTTTGCTGAGCTACTGGCCATTCTGTTTTGGTGCTTTACCTAATTCCCCTCATTCGTACAGCAGCTGAATGTATCTAATTTTCAACAGAAAACACATTATACAGGGCAGGTTATATCTCCATTAATGGAAGAGCAAAGTACACCAGTATACAAAATATGTCAACTGAAATAACAAATACATCTTTGCAGCCTTTTGAATGTCAATATTTAGAGTACATTTTGACTCATTAAACACTAGCCAAGCAATTCCCTTCATGTCAGTAGGATTCTCTTGTTATACATGAGCTCTTAATTGGACAACCCTGTAATGTAGAAGTCATAACAAATGCACATCCTAATTAACTTGTGGAAGCTACGTACATATCAGTAAATAGCATGGACCTATAGGAGAGGGTGTGTAAACTGCAACAGTTGCTGAGGATATGACATACACACTGCATATATTTCAGGTTGAGTTTACGGAGAACCAGGTCTAGTCTGGTCCCATGGACTGAATGGCCATCAACAGCAGAGAGGATAGATGCTCTCCTATGGGAACAGCTTCTGGTTTAGGTTGGCCTAAAGGGAATCCATTTTGTGCACTTTGAGAGTGCTCTGCAATGTGAAGACAAGCATAGTAAGAGGTGACAGTATGGAGATGCATTTCAGAAGTATGCTGCTCCTCATTTGAATTCAAGCATCAGTGTGGAAGCACCCTAGGTGTGTTTGGCTCTCAATTAAACCTTCAGTCAGGTTTATAATTTGTACACAAAAAATGCCTAGCTCCTCCTCTCTCAATACGAGAGCATTTAACATGCATACTTCTATTTTCTGCTTTCAAGATGGTATTTCTTGGCAGAATGCACAGAGGAGGCACCTGTTATTAAATCACTGGAATCATGTCAAGAACTGAGTCTGAGCCTCTGAAGCCCAAGCAATTTAAGGCAAAAGCATTAACTCCAAGTATTAGGTCTGTTTGCTTGAATCACTACAGAGCATTTCTGCATCTTCTTACTGCAAAGCCCACAACTTCATTGGTGCTGGCTTTCAAAAAAAACTTGGACTTCAAGGTAGCAGGGTAGGGAGAAGGGTTCTGTCATTCTTTGTCTTACACTTTGTAAAGAATAGGAACCTGCATTTTACATGTTCCAAATCACTTGGGGTGATTTTACTAATATTAGTGTCACACATTTCACCCAGACTTTAGTACTACAGTATCAAACACACCTGAGATTCATGTATTTTATGAGACATATTATTAAATATAAGCACACATATCCACATGCACCAATAAACATAGAATAGTTTTTAAAGTTATCCAGCCCACATCTAAATATATACTAATACATAATCATTAAAATACTCTTTCTATATGCATACAGAGAAACAACAATACATCTATACACAAACTTTACATATACAGAAGCATGAATATGTGCATGCACATGTATTGAAAGTACAGAGACACTAAAGCTATGGCGAGGAATTTTGGTAACTAGGGAACAGTTCAGATCTCTTAATGATCATATAAAAGTTTATCCTGCTTTCTGATAGTTAAACTGACAGACCAGTGACTGATTTCTGAAAAACAAACTAAATAAAATTAGTTCTGTTCATTATGAGAAGCAAAAGATATCAAGAAGCTGATTTATCAATTCTGCCAGTACAACACACAAGCAATCTGTAAAAAAACTCTTTGAAAATTATAAAGCTCAAGTAAGAGAATACAAATGTAGTTTTCTTAATCTGTGAATGGTCAGCAACTTACCTATACAAGCAGAGTTTTCAGTCTTTAATCTGTATCCATTAGGACAGTTCCAGTGCTGCAGAGCTGAGAGGCTGACAAAACCAATTTTAAAAACCACTGGCAAAAAAGCGACAAGGAAGAGAAACATAATCTTGAGGTTTTTTTGAACTGTCACGAGAGAAAAACTAGCTTGTATTCAGTCATATCCAGGACAAGATGAGCATGTGTAATCCCAAAAGGTTTCTGCAATCTCCCACTTTACACTCAGACATCTTATCACAATACCAAGTTTTATCTTTGCCTTGCTTTTCTTGTCACTTTAGCCCTTACTGTGTCTGACTACAACCTTGAAGAAATTCCTGGGAGATTTCTTCCACACACACGTTGTTTTTTCCTCTCTCTCTTTCGTTTCTTTTTTTTTTTTTCTTTTTTGGAAGCCAAGTATGAAATGCCTGACACTCTTGCCACAAATTTAACACAGCTTAAAAGCAATGCTCGCAAGGATCACTGCTAATTTCCTCGCAACAAGCAAAGCTGCTGTTTAAATCTTAAAAACAGCGAATTTGGAAAACTGTTCACCACAGCCCTCAGTGGAGTATAGGGAGTGAGATCTCCAGGTACCGAGCTTCTCCAAAATGCAGTTGCTTCTTACATACAAACTTGGACGGGCTCCTCTTTTCTTTTTAAAGCTCTGCTTGCCCCACCTCTTCTCTTTTTAGTGCCACTTGAGTGAACCCTGTGTTTGCAAATAGTAATGTGGTCAGTTCCTTACTACAGGGAACTGAGCCAGAATACAGATACCCAGCCACCCATAATAAATACAGTCTATTTAGAAAAGCAGCCCCTCCTGCTTGAGAAGTACCTGCGGCATGCCAGCTAAGTTTCGTTTCTCAGAGATTGTAGGCAGGTTTATACCACGCCTGTTCAATCATAATTAGTTGCATTCATTTTAATATTGTCATGCGTTTTACCACCAGAAATAAACTTTGTCATCAAAATATTCCATGCAAAAAGGGGAAAAAAAAATCCCACTGGTTTCCCCAACATATTTCAACTGGAAATACAAATTGGCTTAAGGTCAAGTTCAGATCTAGGGTATGTGTTCGTAATTCTGATTTCAAAGGAGTTGCAATCATCTCTCTCAGGTCTGAATTTGGCTATTCTGCACTTCCAGGAAAATACCTGGGCAGAGACTGGGGCAACGTACTCCAAGTCTGCATCTCTCACTCATGTTGCAGTCAATTATATGCACACATCAGTGTTCTAAGAGGCTACTGTTGTGATGCAGTGCTCTTTACACCTGTTTTGCTGAGGTATATAAACTAGACAAATTGCAGGTGATCAAGCTCATAATTCTTCCAGTACTGAAAAAAAATCTCCTTTTCCCCAGTCCTTTGGCCCAGACCAGCAAAGCTCTAGAGCACATGCATAAGTGACTTGCTGAATTTTGAACGTGTTGAGATTTAAGCAGGTGTTTAAATGGTTGACTGCGCCAGCCAGGCTTTGTTGAGTTAACTACTGTGAGGCATTCTGGTTCTGTCACTTTTTTCTTTCCCTGTTTTTTAAAAATTCTGCAGTGTTGTGCTAGAATAAATACTAATACAACAGCTGGATACAGCAGAAGCATCAGACGGTAACCTACAGCTGTACAAGTTCCATCTCTGGGAAATCCACCCACCTCCTCCCCCCCCGCCCTTCCAAATTTGTCTGAATCAATAAGAGTCCAGACTTGCACTGTCAGAAAATAAGCAGCATGAAACCTGATTGTAAATTGGACTGCTCTCCATTAAAAGCAACTGTTTCTTGATGTTTCTGCCTCTGTGTGTGCACATTCTGCTCACTCAATCTTCACTGCTACAGCTAATGCAACTAATTAAATCCGTACTGACAAATGGCAGCCACATTTCCATATACTCTGTTCAGAACCGAGACTTTCTTCTGCATGCTATAAAATACAATAACAGTAATGTAAATTATGCAGGGCCAGACTCATGCCAAACAGCATTTGCTTCTCCAAATAGTCGCCTGGAATACAAAAGGGCAACCAATGTGAAAGCACAGTATAATGCCATCCCATCTAGGATTACAGGATCCTGCCCAGGAGCTGTGGTATGTTCCACGTGAACCTCTTTTACTAATTCTGCAGCCGTCGGTTCCTCCTCACACAATTTTCTTCAGTGTTCAAGCTGGGAGCACACAACCTAAACGGCTCAAAAGGAATGTGTCACTTCTTTGTGAGCAACCACCAGCAAGCAGAGTGTTTGCTAGACCGTGAGGGTGGCCATCCCAGCACAGCCCTGACCTCTTCCAGGGCAGACTCAGACAAACTCACTGAAGGAGACAAAATTAATATGCTCTCGCTTTGCTATTAAAACCCAGAAGCAATTTCTGTCTTATTCACATTCTTTTAGTCTCTTATTTACACAAATTGTCTTTTCTGAACATCTCCTTCAATCTGCTCCCCCCACCCCCACTCCATTTCCTCTTATTGCCTTTACTCAAAACACAAAGGCATGTACCAGAATTTCTCTTTTTACTCTAAAGTAAAAATGAAGACAGAACTGTCTGACATGCCAATGCCACAATGACCTTTTCTGGAAGAAGAGATCCCTTCACTGCAGTCAGGTAAAGAATGGTTAATAAAGACATTAATTTTACCATCCTAGAACTATAGGAATGGTTTAAAAACAGGAAGAAAAATCGCTTAATAGTGGGATTACTTTTTTTTTGCCCTCAAAACCCAAATATGGCTCAGACCAGAACTAATCCCCAGACCCACAATATGATACAACATGGTCTAGGCCTAAGGATGTAAATAAGTTACTTAAAGTGGATAGAACCAATCAACTCCCCTTAGACCAAACCAGAAAGTTCTCAATAAAGTATGAAATGCATCAGGCTGTACCACACCTAAACTTTTCAAATATACCATTTTTCACCAAGCGGTTCAGCACACAATTCCTTCACACCTAAAGTCATTTAGCATTTAAGAAGTTGTTCAAACTAGTTTCTACAAAGAAAACTATTGTGCTCACCTACAGGTATTAAGTACAGCAATTTACTTTAGTCTAGCACTCATATGATAAATTAGACTAAAATAGCACAGTGGTCTCATTTGAAGGGCTCACCACAGAATCAGTCCAAATGATCTTAAAATTATTTGTCCCAGTATGTCAAATGCAAAGAACTGACTTAGTTTAGTTTGACCTGCTGACTGAAGAGACTGATGAACGAATGACAAATAAATATTTTATAACTTTCTTTTGGAATTCCTGCTATCTCAGCTAGCTTTGGAAAGCTTTCTTTGCCAAAGTTGGTAAAGACCAGTCAGCGATTCAAATGGAGAGGGTCTTCTCCCCTACCTTGGCAAAGAGCTGCTGTTATCTAGTTCAAGGACAGTATGTTCTGGCTGTTTCTAAACTGTGAAGGAAACGGAGCCCTCCCTCAGTTTCCCAGAGCTTTCAGTATCTATATTGTATTAATTAGCACATTGTTTAAATCATATATTGGTGTTTATTCTTGCTTACTACACACTACACTAGCTTGTCAGCACTTTGACTTCTTTTCCTGTCAGCCTCTGGAAGTTTGATTCTGGCCTTAGGCATATACTAATCTGGTTAAATTATATTTTATAGTTATCATGATCCCAACTACCACCAACACAGGTTAATGATTAAATGCAAGAGTTCACTGAAATAGAGTAGGAAAAGTGTAGTGGCTATCTCTAGTACAAAAAGCAGAGAGTAGTGAGGAACACTCAGATCCCACAAAACAGCTTCCAGATCCTCCCCGATGGCCCCAGGGAATCTGCCAGCCCCTGGGTCAATGTGTTAATGTATGTGTCATTCTGTCAGAAGAAGCTTTTGCCACCAGAGCACTAGCTAATTGACATAAGCAACTTTTACAATTATACCGGGGATTTCTGATAGCTTTCAGGAAAAATACACAACATTTCACAAGCCATGCCTCACACCTACTTACTGAAGCCTGATCTCAGTGTCACTGTGGAGAGGGCTGACTCTGATCACCATACTCTCTCTGACATGACAGTGCTTGATTCAGTACTGCTAACGTCATTTCAGCAGGTTGAGCCTGCATCGTGTACAATTCTGACAAAAGGGACATTATGCGATATTAAATTGACTGTCAGACAGAGCAGGAGGAGGCACAGTGTGAGAGAATGGCATATTCCAGTGATCTCTAAAAGCCAGGAATGCCTGAAATCTCTTCCCGAGGTATGACAGCCATTCTGGTTTTGTCCTCAAGCATGTCACTCATTGTTCTTTTCAACAATTTGGAGATGATATTTGGCTGGCAGGATGTTGTAATTTAATTTATTAGTAAAATTAATTAAAGAGCGGGGCTTTAAATCATGAAAGCTTTATGAAAGCCAAGTGCTATTGTAGGTAGTTTCTTTCCAGTTGTGTCAATTCGTTTCACAGCAGCAATTATGACAAATACCCACTGCATTTTATTTTTTTTTGACAGTTTGAGTCCCATGTCTTTTCTGCTAGGGTTACAATTTTTCCTACTGCAATCTGATTATAAGGAAAAGAAAAAGACAAAAAAATCCATGTTAAAACCATCCTGTTAATTATAACCAATATTATCTTCTTAAAGCAGTTTTTACATTTAACATTTTGACAGGCACATTTCACCAGTTGCCGTAGAGTGAATACTTATTTCATCAGCTAGACCACGCTGGAATCCACAGAAGGATCCAGAAAGAAAGTTAAATATGCTCGGTCTCTCGTATCCAGACACTCAGAACAAGAGCGAAACATTCTGGGGAAGCCACAGAGCACATTACTGACTTATGACATTTATCAATGTTAGATGACTACATTAGGCCTCTATGTTAGCAGACATAAAGGAGTAGTTAAAATAGCATGTTGAAACAGTCGTTTGGCTCCCTGAAGCGGAGATAAAACTGAAGATAAAGCAAGTCATTTGTTAACATGAATAAGGTCTATGCAGCTTGCTACATGAGAACATTTAAGAAAGGAAAGATCTTAGCAGGTATGGCATTACTTCACTACCAGGGTCAAAAAAATGTATCCTCCCCATGGCTTTTTTGCTGTTTTTCTGTCCCAGGGATAGCTCTGTTTCACTCACAGCAAAATGATCTCCAGTGCACATATTAGAACAGCCACTCTAACAGATCTCTCAGAACAAAGGTACTGGCTGAAATCTGATTTCACTGATTTTCAGAGATGCTGAGCATTCACTGTTACCAAAGATGTTGTCAGTGCCTGGTACTGAGCTCCTGTGAGCAGACTGCAGGATGCTCCCAGTTGCTGCCAGGCGCCAACACTCTGAAGGAGGCGATGACTTCCTGAGCGTGCTGCAAGCCACGTTCTCTTCGTGGAAATTTAACATTTTCCTGTACGTGGCCATGCAGCTGCTGCCAGCAGGATTCATCAGTGAATTGGTGGGCAACCAAGAGCAGGTGTAATAAAATACATTGCTAACTGCTGGGAATGTTCATTTCCCTACAATTCATAGAACAGATTCAAGGGATCTCCAGAAGGAAATATGTCCTAACTAGTAAGTATTTGAGCATTGAGAACCTCCTGATGAATTTGCCCAGAGCCTGCTGAAAGTAAGCTTGCACTGGAAGAGCAAGTTTTTGGTGTGATGTCATTTACTGTGTGAGATAATTTTACAGGCTCAGTACAGATCTAAAGCAAAACAATATATGGTTGTCAGACGCTACGCGCAGTGGCCATTAGAGTCCTGCATGTGGATTTCTTATACCATATCTGGAAGTAGTTGGTCCAGAAAGTGGCAAGTGATCAGCAACGGGCTCTGCCATGGAAGAGGCAGCTTGACCTGACACCACCTCAGAGAAAGCCTCACAGCTGCAGGCAGCGCAATGCCAGAGCCTATCACAGCCCCAAATGCCGCTGTGAGCATGATATCCCAGAACTTGGCATCCAAATCCTGCAGCTACCAAACACACCCTGCTTGAGGCCACAGCTGTCAATTCTCCATCTAGAGAGGGACAAGGAAAGAAGAGCAGTGGAGAAAAAGGCAGGCGTACTAAGTACAAGCAATAGGCCACATTATATCTAACTTTTAGATAATGGTTCTGCATACCCCAAAGCTTCAGACAGATCCTGTATTGCTGGTGGGAGCGTGAATATGGAGGCTCCGCTTCAAACTCAAGTGACAGTAGTGATTTCAGAAAGTTCTTTGCAGTAGTCCCTTTGCCTCTGGAGCCCTGTCAAACACTACTGAACTACAGGAATCCCCTGAGATTACCTGTAGGAGTCAGAAATACTATTATTCCCATGGTAGTTTTGACTACAGGAATCCCCTGAGATTACCTGTAGGAGTCAGAGATACTATTATTCCCATGGTAGTTTTGAAGAAAATGAAACAACCTAACAAAGGCTTGGTCTCAGGGACTGATCAAGCGAGTACTAAGCACTGGATTAAGCATTAAGGACCGGGGAAAATCATTTTGTAACAGAGCAGCATGCAAGTGATTTTATAACCAGCAAACAGCAAGCAAAATGGTTATTAACAGTCACATACATTCTTACAAAACGTCTGTTCAGCTGCACAGCAACAAGCAATGTCTGCCTAGCTGAAAAGTGAACAAACAGATTCCTGAGAGAGACAGCTATCTCCTTTATGGTTGCCAGTACACATCGGTTGGCGTAGCCTTTGCCTTACACTAGGCTGTCCACTTACAAGCCAGGAAAAGCAACAGTGAAATCAGGCATAGTTAGGCTTTGTAAATTAAAATTTCTATGGACACACAGACAAATTCTGCAGCTGCTATAACCATATGCACAGCGTATTAAAAGGTTCCTTCATTCCATCTTCAGCCCTGCCACGGGCTTCCTGCATGATCTTGGCATACTGTGCAAGATCTACGCACCTCAATATTCACCTTTTTATAATAAAAAGGACCAATACTTCCCTTTTGCATGAAGGAGGGTTACTTAATTTAATAGCTGTTATAAAGTGCACCGAGATCCTTGTCTGTAAGGTAGTATTCAAAACTGCAAAGTAATTGTTAATTTATTACTGCTAAGATCACATAGAGAGAACACATTAGGCCACAAAACGGAAGGAAAAAGAGAAAATTAATTTGGGTTTGTACATTAGTTGCATCAGAAATAAAAAAAAAATCTTCTTGCCAAGTGGTGTTGCAAGGCACCGAAAATTTTTAAATATGAATTGTTACTCCCAGAATGCAATATAACTTTACTTCTATACAGAAAAGCATAGTAAAAATATACTTCCTTCAAAGGAGATATGTTAATGTTATACTGTATTTCTACCAAAAATCATTGCACTATATTGTAGAAACTTTTATTTCTCAAAGTGCAAACTAAGTTTATTATAATAAAATTCCTGCTAGTGCTATGAGATAAAATACACAAAAGCCTTCCATGACTTTAGTAGAACTAACACAATATATATAAGTAGGAATACACCAGCTAGCTTAAAGTACTAAGAGAGCATTTTTGAGACTCATTGCCTTATACGCTATGTAAAAAAATGCCTTATACTCTCAAGTCACTTCACAAGTTACCAGACTAAAACCACAATAATAACGAACGTAGTAGCTAATCCAAAATTACCATCTATAAGATTCACCTCAGCCTATTGTAGCAGCTTTATTAAAAACTAGAGTACTTCAGGGCCATCCTGTATAATATTACAACCCTACTGCAGTTAAGATCAACTGGGCATTAAGACAGAATTATAAAAAGGAGTACCCACCCAAATACTTCTCAGCAATGCCTGTGGGAGAGGGTTTGGTGTATCTCTTGGGCAGTGTTTTGAAAATTAGCCATAGGTGCCCAGTTTTCCAAAATGAAACAAGACTCTAGTAAGGGGAGAGGGGCACGGGAAATCTATTCTGAGAGTCTGCATGTGTTTCCCAATGCTAAAGAAACCTCTCCATTTGCGCATTTGCATTTGACTGCCTTATTTAGAGCTGGGCTGGCAGGCAAGGCAGAACATGTCATAAGAAGAAACCTGAATACACAAAATATCTGGGTCAAACAGTAAAATTCTAATATCATCTATATATCTCTAGAGAGACTTACAGAAGGACCTACCTTATGTATGTTGGCGTAGAAGTCAAAGACACTCATTCCTGCATACATTCTCAATGCTCATAGCCACTCATTGCTGCAAAACATGCGGACCAAAGGCGGGGACTCTCCTCGAGTGTTGCTGGATGACAGGCTCATCATCACGTTCCGGGATGAAATACCCAGAGTGACAGCCCTTTGCTTCCAGACATGAAGGAGAAACTGATCCTGAGCTCACTGAAGTCAATATCAAACTTCCATTGACTGCATTAAAAACATTGGACTAGGCCTATCTTACGGAAGGGACAGACTCTTGTCTTAACTGTCAACACAGCTCTAAATAAGCACATTTCTTTTTTCTCCCACAGAAATCATGATATTAGGTTGCTGGGTGAGAGAATATCTCTATCATATGCTCTCCAGGGGCTACTTAAGCATCTTTTTAAACCTGTATAATTTAACTTAGGCCTGATACTCAGAAATAAGAGAAATATTGACAAATATTTCTAATATTTTAGAAAATATTAGTAAAAGTAAAGGCAAAACCAGAGGACAATCTGATTAAGCCTTCAGGATATAGTTTTCATGCTATGCACTTTTACACCTGTCCCAAACACAAGTTGCCACTGCATGCGCATATGAAACGGACATTTCTTTTCTCAATTTTAAGTCCACGAGAGGTTCTAGCAGCAAACGTTAACTAGCAATTGACATCAAATTCCTTTTCCTTTGCTGCCAATAACAGGCACCTGTTCACTACTACACAACAGAGCAATTATGCTATCAGAAATTATCTGTTATTAAAAATTGTTCAAGTCATAGTGTTCTGTGGATCAAGTATTCAGCTACTACTAATGCTTTTGTCATAAGATGAAGAACAACCTGTTAAGTGCAGAATAATTCAAAAGAGGAAAGCATCATAAGCATTTAAGGCTGAATGGTTTGTCTGTACTGCTCCATGGCTGTTGAGAACCCTTGCTACAGCTGCACCCACAATGAATAAATGAAAACATTCATATTTCACATCACTCTGTTTTTACCAGGACCCATCAGATTAAGCATATTGTTTAATTTAGACAAATGTACAGACAGGAAAAGACTGCCATATCTTAGCTTCACGTGTTTAAAATAGATCAATTTACCTCCAAAGTCATCAGGATTTCTCCTGACTAAGCAATTGGACTATTCCTAGAAGTATTGTGGTCACTATTCAGTAGCTTAGAAGAAAAAAACCCAAGTCTTTCTGATGCAGCAAACCTCTTGGCAATCAGTGCTTAGTCAAAATGGTTAGGGCTTGAAGTAATACTCTTGAGATTGGAGTGCTGAAGCCAAAGCAATTGATTTTCTGTGATCAGCTGAACTGCAGAGTTACTGAGAAGCAGCATCTCCACAAAACTAGAAAAAGTAGTCCGCCAACACCAAAGAAGGAAATGGTATGCTACATTGTAAATGGCAGTCACTTTACCTTTCTGCAGCCTCATTACTTAGGCAGTGGATATGTTGAGCTCTGTGAGAGGCAACCATATGGCAGCTGTCAGGGCTGCTTCTCATAAACTGCTGACCTTTGAGGATGGTGGAACTGCTATGAAAATGCTGCACATAAACAAAAAGCTCCCCCCTCTTGCACAAAAGTGCCAGGCAGGACACAGGTCCCTGATGGCTATTGAGATGAACTCAAAAAAACACGGATAATTTTCATTTGTCTGTGGTCATCAGTGGTTACTTATACACACCAGGTTCATACAGCGATGAAAGGAGGCCATTCAGTTGCATCTTCACAGGCTCCTTTATCACGATGAGAATCTCAGTCATCTGTGGTCTCCTTAATAGATGGTCAGTCATCCTTAGAGACTTTCCTGGTATAATATTTTTTGAGATGGGTATGAAACACATTAGTGAGGGGCACTTTGTCTGACTATTACTGTTTTATTAGTACTGCAAGTGGCTTATGATCTACCTGTCACATTGTTGAAATTGCCAAGATGTGGAAGCATCTTCTGAATCTCTCCCATGGCCCAACCTCTCGCTAGACACTCTCGCTATTTGTGCATACTTATTCTTGGTGTCTGAGAGCTGCCTGAAACAACTTGTGACAGGATTCAGCTCACTGTAACTGGAGTACCACTCCATTAAGTCGAGCTAGTGGCATTTGTGGAAAAGGCTGTGGGCTTAGAAACATTGTCAAATGCCAGTTCCCAGCCAGGATGTGGTCAATAAATTATTTAGAGCATCTTTTCAGAACACATTTCTATGTTTTATCCCCAGCCTACGCAAGGTCGGCATCACGCAGTTCATAAAGAGCATGGCCTTTTGTGGCATTTACTCCAAATATTCATCAGAGGAAGAAACCTCATCATTTCAGATATATTTTTAGGTGGTGACATTTGACTTCAACTTCCTCCAGGCGCGTCCCCCTGCCCTTTTGGTGAATCACAAGTTATTTGTACTGTAATGGGCTTCCTATAGTTAAAAGTTTTGTCAATTCATTCTGCCCAGAACTTCCTATAACTGTGAAGGATCAGAAAGATATGCAAGGATGTGTTTTGACTATAACAGATCCTATAAAAGTACATTATCTTCATAGTTTATTTCTCTCTTCTGTTTCAGTATTCTTCTCGGTAAGACTGAAAATCATTCAGGCAGTGTTGTCCAGGTTCACTCCAGCTATCTTTCTAGCTGGCAGTTGTCATCAAATACTGTCCTAGCTTTTCCCACTTAACATGTGGCCCATCCCATTCTTACACTTCCATTAGACTCCTTTGATGGCAAAGCTGTCAATCACATGGCTCCTCGCCTATAGAGCCTCATCAGACTCAGAAAGCCAATCTTTTTCTTTCCTTCAGCCTAAGTCTAGGGTTTCCCCTTCCACAAGTCTTGTTACAAAGCAGCTACCTCAACTCCTGAATTAATATTCAATATAATGAATAAATCATGTACAAGAACATGATCTTTTGTCCCCCAGACCAGATTTCTCTTAACTCTGCTGAAGATCTTTCCTGGATCCAGTTATTTGAACTGGTAAATTCTCACTATTCTTCCTCCTTGCAGTTCTTGCCCATGATTTTATAAGCCAAAAGATTGGTGGATGAGGTCTTTCCACTCAGGGAACCGAGTACATTTCAGCAGAGTGTTTTTATTCTTTACTTAATCTTACTTCTGTGTTTCCTGCAGGAATTTCTTCTTTGCTACTCATGCATTCTCCTTCACCACAGCCTTTTTGCTTGTTTAGAATCTGTGTTTGATCAGGTTGCCAATTTAATGCTCTCTTCCAAGGCAGACTTGCACATAAATAGTTATACTAAAAATTCTTGTTTCATGTCCCAGCCACCAAACTATCATCTATGCATTCTGCTTGTACTGAGTGCCTTTCCAAATGTCTGTCTGCTGATTCTAGGCCTTCCCAGTCTTTTATAAAAAAAAGAGCAATTGTTTAACCATTATTCCTTTTTTTGGCATCATTTTTGGCTGATCAACCCTTAAAAGAATTTTCATGACCATTCTTCTGATTTCTTTATGAAGGTCAATGAGCTTTAAGAATCACCATTTTTTTTCTCTCATATCATTTGATCCAGACGTCACTTCTACGTGAGTCTTCAGTAGTAAGAAACTGAAAACTTAATCATGTTGTGACAGGCTGAACTTCTGTCTGTATCAATTCACATTCAGGCAATCTCTAGAGCTAAGTCATTGCTAAAGACAAGAAAATGTCACTTTTTCCTATCAATAAACAAGGAACTTTATTAGTTACCTCTCCTCATGAAGTCCCTGTTACAGTTTCAAAGAAGCAGTTCATATACATATTGGACATAATGTCTATTCAATCATTGTGCCTGACCAGAACAAAGACCGTTATTTTTCTGGCTTATGAAAAACGTGGCTTCCATTGTTTCTGCTGCTGATTACTCTATCCAAAGGGAATGTCTGTTCCTCTGTCAAAGAGTAAAGAATGCTCAAGCAAGCTAAGGAACAAATAAGCAGCACTTTTGTGCATGAAAATGTGTCTCTGCCATTCTAGAGAAATTCTTTCCTAATGTAGAGAAATAATTTGGGGCAAACTTCTACTAAAATATTATGCTCAGATTTTAGGCTGAACTCAGAATGACTGCACAGAACTCCAGGAACTGAGTGTTTTGTGGATATTGATGCAAGGCAGACATGATGGCAAACACTACAATTGCAAGGTGTAAGTGATCCTCAATTATGCAGTTTGAGTCCCAGAACAAGCAGGAATGTTATGATTCCCGTTTTCACACTCCTGCTTCAGCAAGAAGGAAATCACTCCACCGTGTCACTTTTATGCTAGAGAACAAGAAATACTGAGTATTTTTCTTTTTTACACCAATCAGTGAGAAACCAGAACATGTCACTCAAGACCTGAGAGCATGCTCTGGAAAAATACCCACGGATAATGTCATTCATGTGTAATCTGAAGCTAGCAGTACACTGCAGGATTAGTCTAACACAGAAGAAGGCTCTATCCAAAATCAAGTAAGGATAAAATTTGAAAGACAAAGAAAAGAGAAAAGTATCATTAAAAGAGAAAGTAATATTATTCTGAATTTAATTTGTCATGCTCTATAGCTGGCTGCTTACCATACTCTTATATTGTCCTCTTTCTCCCTCTGTGATTTAACTTCCACATGATCTTAAACACAAGGGACTGGGCTATGAAACAGAAAATATAATTGGTAAGAGTTATTTTTGGAGGCTCAAACATTTGGCCAAATCTTAGCAGCATAAAATTCAAGACACATGACTCAGAAGTCGATCCGATCAGCCCATGGCATTAGACTTCAGTGCCATTAATTAAATCAGGTTCTTACAAAAAAAAGGTACTTATGGCTATTGGATTTAATTTCCTTTTTCTTCAACAAAGGTGTCATTGTTTTAGAGACTGGCAAATATTACAAAGCAGACTATATGTATTGTTTTGTTCCTGTTTTCCGAAACAATATTAAACTGGAAAGAATAAGTGAGAAAGAGTTAAGCAAGAACATGATCCGGAGATTTGTTTATGAATTTACTTTTTGAAGGATTAGAGAAACAGCTGTTTGAGGCCTCTAAAGGTTTCCTACAGCTGTATGTCTAAATGAATGAAAAGACTAAAAATATATTAACAAAACACTTGTTTAGTTGACTAAACAAGGAACCCATTGAATTTAAATTATAGTTGCACTGTAACTACTAGCAATTGTCATATTGGATTGTTCTTACTTTTCACCTAGGCCAGTAGCATGTCTCAAGTACAAGCAGCCCGTACCAGAGGCCTCAGAAGAAACTACTTGAACTCTGTCTGAGGCAACACTGGAATACTCTATTCCTGCCCTCAATACACACATACATAAAGCTCCTTTCTCCTGTATTAAGAGAGAAGAAAACACATTCCATTTTAGCCTTCTCTGGACATGAAGTATTTCACCAAGTCCTCTCTCAGTCACCTTAGTGCCATAAAAAAAAAAAACAAAAACCCCACACCATGCCAAATTCCTTTGACTCCTCCTTAAAAAGGTGTGCCAAATATTTGATTACTCATCACATTTTAGAATAAAGTATTTTCTTCTCAGAGTATCTTCTCCAAAATGTAGTAATTCACACACTGTTGGCAAAATGGTATTCCACTATTATGAGAGGTTAAAGTTCTAGTTGTTTGTGCAGTCAACTCCTTTCATAACACTCTTAAGCCAATCAAGTATCTTTCAAAAATACCAGAGTTTAAGTTAGGCCAGATATATTTAAAATACACACCTGACAGGTGCTACTGAACTTGTTGCAATAACTGGAGCAATTTCACATTCTTTTCTAAACACAAGGTTAGGATGTTATTTCATAAAAAATAGTAACTCGGAAAAAAGTGCATCTTTTTTACCTAGGTCTTGGGAAAGACAATATCATTTTGTTCATAGTTGCTTTCTGCCTTATTGATTGAAAAGATTCCCATCCTGAACACTGATGAATAAGGTACATAGCTTTGTAAAAAGAATTCTCTCCTTGCTATAGGCTGTTTCATACTGATGTTTCAGTTTGATTTTACCACTGTTTAGCAAGGGAGCCTTTCAGACTTATAAAAAGTAGTTTATAAAAATGATATATTAATCATGCCTCCAGTCTGATGTGAATTTTGATCTTCTGAAATTCAGAGGACAATTTTTGCAGTGATTTAAAAAGAAAAGAGAAAACACCTGTGCTATTGAAAACTTCTCATTTTCAGAAAGGAAAGTGACAGTGCTAGCCTGGAGCTTTTGTGGCTGACTATAACACCTAGAACAATGCAATGAATTCTGTGAGAGAAGGCATTCAGATCAGCATGTTTCCAGTCTACACCCAGTTAGATAATTTTAAAAAGTTTAATTTTGAAATCTCATCTGTGCTTGTGAAGGAACTTCAAGTTGGTCTACCTCCCAGCCACAAATCTAACAAATTGGTTGTTTTTAAAAGAATATCATAGATCATGATGGACTATTGTAGTATATTATGTCTAGGATTCATGCCCTAGCCAGAATTGCTACTGATGCATACCCCTCTTTCTTGCAATAAATGCATAAACTACTCACTCCCCCCTTTTCAGTTTATAGACAATGTTCTTCAAAACGGTCTCACAACTTTCACTGGGGCACAGGCAGGCTTTAAGACCGGGTTCAAGTACATTCTTCAAATTCCCCTAGTGCCTTTGTTCCAGACTCCAGTTTTATAGCTGCCCCCACCTTGTCTAAATTGGGCATGTATAGAGCTCCTCTCATTGCAATAAGCTGGCAGTATCTTCATCCATCCTTTTATAGCTACCTGCCTGCAGACACCCCAGCACCCTTCCCACGGACATAGCAGAATTGCAAGCAAAAGACTTTGTGGTACGCAGTCCCACCATTCTCTAGGATATTACCCTTCCATTGTTTCTCAGCCTTCTTTTTATATTTTCTCTCATTTCTTCTCAGATTTCCTCTTGTCTCCACAGCTACACTCATCACATATTGTCTAAAGCTATAAACGAAGATGAAAGGGTCAGGCAAACACAATGTCATGTACAAAAACAATCTTTTATTTTCACATCAAAACAACTTGTATTTTAATTACTTCTTTGAAAAGGTAATGAGTTTAAAATGTTCTTTGTTTAGCCTCTTAGATATAGCCCAAGTCTGAATGTTTTTGCTATTACAGACATTTTCATGGTGCACATGAAAGAGTTTTCTCTCTTAATCCCCCGCCTGAGAAAAGTATGACAATCTGATGATAGCACAAGGAATACAAAGTCCACTGTGAGCAATGGCAAGGACTAAAATAGATGCATGGATGCCTAAAGTTGAGCTTAGTAAGTGCACATTGAAGCCAGGATTGTGATTAGCTATGACAAGTGCTGAAGCCTACTAAAGCTTTAAGTAAAAATGAGGTCTGTTTAGAATTCAGCTCACATTACTCAGTTATTTCATTAACCATGCAATTTTGACACACCCATTGTAGGTAATGTATAAAAAGAGGTCTAACCTTTTTGGTGAAATGCAGGATCAATTGAGCTAACAAAGTGCAAAATATATGAAAAGCGATGCATAAACATTGGTTAAATCCTCTCCAAATTCTCCTACCAGGCAAGCACAGATTATAGTCATCACTGCTTATAGTGATGACTGATTCAGAATTGCATTTCAGAAGATATTATACAAATTGATTACAGGTGACAAAATCTATCTCATAATGATTCCATCACTAATATTAACAATTTACAGTATAAAAATTTGCATCTGTTACCAGAAGTATTTCTTCAGCTCTTTAATTAAACCAGTCCTGGGTGATCCAGGGCATCTTATATGCAGATGCAGTCTTTATTGTGTGATTTGGCCTTTGGATCAAATTCCTACCAAAATTCCCCAGAAAATTTGCTGTTTTGACATGAGGTACAGAAGCATGTCTGGGTTATATAACTCTGTTGTCTCAAGAACTGTGGAGAAAATAACGTGTCTCATGTTTTCTTGAAAGAACATGCCTTTTATAATACATTCCATCTTTGATATACTGATAGCACACGCGGTCATAGAGATTAATTTCTAACTTTAGGACATGCTAATTCCACAAGGATTAGTCAAACCAAAAGGTTTCACATTTGCAAGTGAGCTCTTTCAAATGAGCTTTGCACCACCTCAGTCCGATATATTGAGGTATCATCTACAAGTCAGGTGACAGCACTTTTGAACTCCAGAATTAGATTCAAGTTTCTTGAAAGGTTTGAAACCTGAAATCAAATATTGTCCAGGAATTAAAAGATAAATATTAAAATAATTGCTCTCATTAATGACAAACATGGTGTTTTTAATTGGAAACACCTTCAGCAACAACTACTGGCTACACTATCTATATGGAAAATAGAAGGCAAATATTGTAACACTTCAGGTCCCGTTAAAAATTCGGTTTATCATAAACTGCTTGTCAGATGAACCTTGGTTTTGACACAAAAAGAATCTGCTTTCCCTAAAAAAAACCAAACCAAATTTCAAAAAAACTGTCAAAATAAAAATATTCCACTCAGAAAACTAAAAACATTTTCACTGCAATCAAAATTATCCATAGAAAAAGAAGAAAGATCACTCTTTAACTACACATACTAGTAACACAGAAAGGAACATCAAGGTTAATTCTAAAAGCATATGCAGTGAAGCTAATTTTGCACTTCTGAACATCTCATCTGCTTCCTTACTACAGCTCCCATGGTCTCAAATACTCATTCTATTATTCCTGACGATGAAGCACCATCATGTAGATGCTATGGAGATTTTTCAGTGTGTTCGTTTTCTACCATTATTTTAGTACTGGAGGGTTTTTGATGAAGTGTTTTCCTCCCACCAAGCTATGCCTTGCAAGATAAGCTCTCTAGCATTCCAGCAGGCAAAATTTAATCCTACAGTAGCGACACCAAGAAATGTCACTATTTTAAAGTTAACTTACTAAGCTTTGGTTTGTAGCTTTGAGTAATTTCTCCCTCTGGGAAGAGAAGATTCCCAGTTTCCTAGCAAAACAGTTTTTCTAGGCATAGAAAAGTCCAAGAAAACAATGCAGTTGTAATTCTTAGGAAAAACAATTCATACATACTTCTAACCATAATATCTGAACCTAAAACTATAAAAGCTCTGTTATTTACTTCAGGCAATAAAAAAGCAGCCTCAGAAAAGACAATTCATTAGTATCATTAATAGGCAATTCTGCATTCATCATTACTATTAATATTAATATCTGATTTTTTAAACATTGGGAAGCATGTTCACAATTAACTTTCGCTATGCTCATTGAACTTCATTACACATACAACATGACCCGAGGACAAGACCTCCTCTTACTGTATCTCGAAATGTATTATATTACTACAGTATAGTACATAATATTGTGCAATATCTATGTAATATATAGGTATATAAGAGTGTGTTTTCTCTTACACAGTACCACAAAATTTTCTGTACAGAGATTTCTGAAATTGAGGTATATAGACATATGCATCCAAGTAAATTCTAAGGCTGAGATGTTGTAATAAGATCATTTGATGTAAATTAACATTATTAATATCTAGTATCTCTCACAGAGTTACTCATAATGATATCTTACCTGAGCTTCAGAATACTAAAGAAGCTCCTTTGCCATAGCATCTGCAAAACAACAATATGATGTGTATTGTACCTCTCGAGAATCCATAAGCTGTGGTTACCTAGTTTCAATCTAGATTGCCCCGAGATCACTTCCAGTCCAAGATACTGTACAAACAGAGCTGTATGACATCTCAAAGCACAAGCTGAAGTCAGAAGAAAGCTTGTACTTTCAAATGAAGTTTTGACCTCAATAGAAGTAGTTTAAACTGTTTTCCTATTAATTTTAAGTACACCGTTTTTATAAGGTTGTGATTAATGTTTGATACATGCAACTAGCACATCGTACAGTAAAGTGAGAAAAGAGAAAACAGAATGATGTTTCAATGAGAACAAAAAATAGAAGATCTTTAATCAGGCAACCATTTCATGCTGTATTTATCCTTTGAAGAATGTCATTCCTTTATATCCGAAGTCACAAACATAAAAAAAGAAAATAAACAGGCAACATTTTTCTTCTATTCACCTTCTTACCCACCACCCTACCCATTCAGTAGACTGCATTACATCAGATGATATATTCTGACCACCACCTAGCACCAACCTGCTTCCAGATGCAGTATCATCATTTTGGATTAATTTTACCTATCTTACATTCTATCTCCTCCACCCTCACCTATGTTCAACACAGATACTCAGACCTAGAGCCCTCACTTTTGAAGGTCATTTGAGAATCCATGCTTGACCTAGAACAAAGGAGAAGTCTTTCTGACTCATCTGTGTACCTTCGTGCCCAGAGCTGCTCTCCTGCACTCACTGTTCGAGGCTTCAGAGATAGTGTTTCAAATTTCACATAGGTCTCTTTTGCAAGGTCAGCTTCCTTTGCAGTTTTTGGTTTCACATGAAGTTTTAAAACTTTGTAGAGTAAGAAAAATATCAAAGGTAAAACAACCACACATGCTGCACTGCTGGCCAATATCAGAATAGAAAACTGAGAGCTGTTTTCATCATTTAACCTATCAGTGGAGAAAATAACGCACTGCTCTTTTGTAGGTGGCACTCCTTTGGGTGAGACACATGCCATATATTGAGTACTAGGTTGCAAACCATCAATTGTGACTTTGTTTTTGCTAGAATCGGTGCTCAGAGGCAACATATCTTTCTCACCATACTTTGAGTATAACACAGTCACTGCAGAGTTGCTTGTGGCATTGACAGTTTTCCAAGTTAAGGTCACTCTCTCATCAGTTTCACTGATCACTCTTAGGTTCTTTACAGTAACATTTTGCTCAGCCATACCTGCTGTATTCAATGAAGTCTCCTCACCTTTCTTGCTTATCTCCCCAGTCTGCTTTTTGTTTCCATTTGTCACTGCCTTTGGATTTTTCTTTCCATCAAACAGGGGCCTGGATTGCTTCTTTTCAGTAAACTTGACGCTCGTTGATCTTTCAGTGCTAACCAGTGCTGTGGTGGTCGGTGTGGTGGGAAGAGGTGTGGTTGTCCTCTCAGGTTCCGGCTTGGATTCCTCCTGAGTGGTATTCTGTCTCTCTGCCTCTTGCTTCCTTCCATACTTCTGTGGTGACACAGTTGTAGTAACTACACCAACCACTGTGACAGTAACAGAAGCTTCTGACATTCCTGCTAAGTTCTTGGCTTTACATCTGTATTCTCCTGCATCCTTGTATGAAATCCCTGTCAAGCTTATTATGGACCATCTGACACCCTCTCCAGGTGTTTCTTGAATTACTACAGGAAAAAGCAAAGAGTAAAACATTATAAAAGGGGACAAGAGAAAATATTAGACTACTTATTCCGTTATTTCTGCCAGACGGAATCACATGTATTAAACTTTAAAAAACAAACAAACAAACAAACCCACCAAAAAACACCAAAACGAAACTAAACCCCACACACAAAGTATGGAACTCCCTGACATACTATATTACTGCAGAAAAGTGCTCAGCTTGGGTCAAAATGGAATTGAATGTCTGGAGGAATTACAATATAATTGGCAGTTTCACTAAGTAAAACAAAACCTCATAACGAGAAATCAAATGTCTTAAAGCTGCTAAGTGACTAGGAAATACAAGTCTCACTGACTGAGTGACACTGAACACACTAGCCATTTAAAACATTTTTGGAAATTACCTTTGTCTTAAAATATTTCAGTGCTTTGGACTATTACCTTCTTCGGATCTACGATTTAAGATAACTGCTAACTACTTGGCATTAGCAAGAAACATTTTTTATATTTAAGTTACTGCATAAATATCTATCATAGCAGCTAGAACAATATCAGACAATCACAGCCTCTTCAGCATTCAAGATGGGTGTTGCAAATAAACAATAAACATTTGCAAATAACATAGAAAACATTATTTTGGATAATCCTATGTTTACAAAGCTGAGTTTTAAGTGGCTCAGTTATGGCCTCACTAGCTTTTTTAACATTAACATTTTGAACCCAAATGGAGATTCCAGCAACGGATTCTCCTTTCTGCTTTTCAGCTTCTGAGTTAGGGACCAACTATCCCAATGCCCATTCTCCTTAATCCTTCCCCCGCTTCATCCATTTCCCCCCGTCCATGCATATTGTTCTTATTACAGACCACATCCATAATCAGAATGGTCTGTTGAACCTGTTCAGACCGAGACCTAGACAAAGAATTTCATAACAGCTGTTGCATGGATACAATTGCCAGCTTGGTGCAATACCTGGTCCATTGTTACTTATTATAATGATCTCAAAGCACAAGCAACCCAACAATTTCAGGCTCTCCCATTTCCTATAAAAGAGCAATTATACCTGTATAGTTCACTGGTATATTGTCTGACCTAGTCCAAGTAAGCTGTGGTGTTGGGTACCCAGTCGCATCACAGCGTAGCAGAACGTTGCTTCCCAGCGGGGAAGTGATTTTTGTCGCCGATGTCATCACAGATGGTTTAAGACACTGCTCTAACTCAGCTCTCTGGAACAAGATTCCTGCCAGACTCTCAGGTCCACTACATGAAATCAATGGATCAAGAAGTACAACGGAGTTGTCCACAATTTTGGAAAATTCAATTAGCTTTGAAATGCGACAGTCACAAAACCATGGGTTATCCTGCAAACCTGAAGCAGGGAGGGAAGAGGGGAAAGAAAAAAAAAAAAATTTTGTCAGGCAATATATGGATATTGTGATTACAGTATGACACATGACTACCACCAAGTACAATCAAGAACTATGGACCTATTCTGAGTTAATCCTTTCTCTTTCAATTTGCCCTTTTCCTTCAGCTGATTGGTGGGGGAGTTTTTGCAGAGGTGCAGAAGAACAGTACAAATGTTCATTAAGCTAAACATTTTCTTCACAGTTTACAGGAGCATAGTAACATCCTGGCACTACCTTTGCTTAATTTTGCTATTTATCTAGGAAAAAACACTTTGAAAAGGTGTCTAAGGCTGATGAAACATTTTCACCTGCCTGTGCCTTCTGGAAAGATACCTTCTCAGGGCTATTGTATCCTATCACTCTCCTCTGCTCTTAGTCCTTCTTTGGGCTCTTACAGTTTGATTTTCTCAGACCTTTTTTTCAACGCTTGCAGAGAACATGATGATTTAAGGGTTTAGTGCTTATATCAACATCGCTGCCACTTCAAAAAAGGATAAAGGCTAAGGAGAAAAAGCTTTAGGCCAATAAAATTCTTATCTGGCTCTGAACTATACCAATATTCTTAGAAATCTGGCTTTGATTTGGGACAACCTCTGAAATACATTAAAAAAGAATACCAGAAGAGTAGAAAATGGGAAGGGCCCTGAAAAAAGCTGATGACTACAATATTTTTATGATGGCACACAACACTATGTCTCCTCTTCTGTTAGAGGCTATAACATTTGCTTCTTGATTCCAAAGCCTTTGAATGAGAGGCCTCTCCCTCTTGGTGACCTTATTATGGTGAAAGAGAGTAGCCATTTCTGAGGAATAGAAGTCTAAATCCTCAGCTTGTATTGATTACTTCACTATGTTCATAGAGCAACAGCAGCTTCACCAGGTAAAACACCACACAGCACATCACTCGTGAGTTCAAATATTTTCTCATTTGACTTTTGGGTATACCTTTTTCATTTTTTTGAGTATTAACAATAAACAGAACTTACAGTCTGAAACAAGGGATGGTATGCAAGAACCCGTTGCTGTTGAATTCACTGATTAGTGCAACAGAAAAGTCATATCAATTAAACAAAAATTAAAAGAAAAAACTTGAAACACCTGCTAATATTGTTCAGTGTGTATTTTTAGGAATTATCAAAACAGCTAATGGAAAAATTCTGCTTTTTATTCTGGAAGAAACCTGTAGATGAAAGAATACATGAATAATTATCTACTGCTTCCTTTTATCGCCTGACCAAGATTAGGTTATTTTAAGCACAATGGCAGTGATTGGTTAAAACTGCGGTAAAGCCCAATTAATCCCCACTCTTTAAAACAAGTGTTGACCTGAAGAGATTCCATGACTTTGACATCACAATCCAATTTCACCCCTTCCAGACATATGAGATTTTACATCTATTCACTACTTATTGCCCACCAGAATGGAGAAGGAGAAATCAAGGAAACTGTATCAGCAACTGCTTTTCTTTAAAAGAAAAGAAAAAAACCCTCCAAAATATAAAAAAATTTCCTGTGAACTTCCCACATATTCACAAGCAAAAGAGATACCGTCTGAATGTTTTCCATAGGTCTACACACATGAACCGTTTGTGCTCATAAAAATTCTGCCCAATCGAGCACACGTATGTAACTATTTGTGCTCATCTTTTAAATTAGGCAAGCTTTAGTTTGTAGTTAGACACAATATTCCCGTAATTTTTTTTTCATTCTCACTTGCTTATAAGAGGTCAATTTTCCTCACTATGCTAAGAAAGAGACTATACGAGCATTTGAAAATTAAATTCCCCTAAAGTGTAAGAGGGAAGACAGGATCCCCTTGAACCAAGCCCTCAACTGCCAGAGTTCCTCCATGACAAATGCTGCTAAAACACACGTGAACTGCCAACACGGCCTCTGTGCTATCTAGAGGACAGAAGCATGGGGCAGCTGTGCTACAAACAAGCAGGCGGTAGGGCAGAAGCTCTGGGTCCACAGCGATAATCAGGACAGATTTGCAGCATCAGTAGGGCTCCCCGCCCACATACCAGGCAGCAGATTCTCCCTTACATTGAATGCTACTGAAATAATTTCTTCTGCAACCTTTCTGCATCCTACAAGCTTTACTGCAGAAAAGGACGGGGTTTATTATTGTTTCTAATACTACATTGAGTCCAATCATAAACCTGACACTGCCAAGTCCACTGCTAAACCATGTCCCTAAGCGCCACATCTACCCATCTTTTCAATACCTCCAGGGGTGGCGACTCAAACATTTCCTTGTTCCAGTGCCTGACAACCCTTTCAGTGAATAAATTTTTTCCTAATATATATAAATACATAGCTTTCATATTCTCCTGATGTCCCAAATAAGACCCAAAGTTGTCACAGTAAGTACCAGAAATTGACAAAATAGATTGGATGATTGTTTAGTCCAGTCTGGGACAGAGGTTTGACCACCTTAGATCATTCTGAAGGCTTGATTTCAGCTTTAGAAGAAAGCTGTAGTCCCAGAAGACTCTCTACTTCCGTGCTTTAGTGCAAAGAAAGAGTTATTTCAGTTAGTCACCTCATCTCCCCCATCCATCATGCTTTCCAGTGGAACTGGCTAAAGAAGCAGGACTTATATAGATACATATAATATATATAGCTACAGGAGTTCCCTCCTTGCCTCCACAGCTCATCCCTTCTATTTATCTGTGTCTTGCCAATATCTGACAGTATTCACATTATTTTTAGTAAACTTGCACAGCCATTGTAAGTAAGTCATTAAGTCATGTGAATTCCCAAAATGAAAAGATGAAAGCACTATTGAGTTGGAAGCAAGGATTAAACACTGAATTTGATTATCCTTCAGTTAGCTATTGGAGAGAACAGAAATGGGAATGTAAACCTAGTTTCCAAACTACAAAGGCCATTCTGAAATTTAACAGCTTGTGTTTACAAGATGGTAAAAATGAGAACAAACACATGAAAGAATAAAGAAAAGGTTAAAAAAAAAGGAAAAAAAAAAGAAGAAACCAGAAAAAATGGGGAGCTTTAATAAAGGAATGAGATGGAATCCCATCGGGAAAATAATTTCCTAAGAAGAGAAAATAAAAATAATGATAAGTTTCCAATGGCATGTGTATCTGATGGAACACCAAGTCTTTATAAACCCTGGATTCTTTTGTAGAAATACTAAGGCAGTTTGTTGACCTGAGAAAGAAATACTAACAAAGGCAAAACAAACATTGATAAATATTTATGCATTGCAATATACCAATGCAGTGTATTTTAACATTAAATATAGATTATAAATTGCCCTAAAAAACATTCTTTATTCTAGATTTAGCATATTTTAAATCTACTTCTCACATATTTATATGTACGCTTGTGTGTACAATGGCAAATATATGTATATGTGTGCCTGTGCATGCACTTTTTTGCAGTCTTCTCAGTAAGCAGGGTTTCCCCATGCTGTGTCAATATGGACTTTAGCATTCAAAATAGCTACGAGTGAAATTTCCTTTGTAAATCAGTAACCAGTCTCAGACCATAACTTGTATAATATACTGCTTTTCAGTTCCTATAAAATGGCAGTATGTGAAATATTCAAGTTTTGGGCCGATGGAAACACTCACCACAGCTTGGGCCAGACTACCCAAGGCTCTCTTCCAACTCAAGCTACAAATTTTTTGATCCATGGTTCTAAACAGTAAAGCCCACTTCCTGCACTGTGTCCCAATGTTTCCTACACACAGTAATTGCTAGGGAGTAGTTTCAGGAAAAGCAGCATCTACCCAATGGCCCAGCATAACAGCTGGCAGCCTAATGGACCTGCAGCACTTCAAATTTTTGGCACCTCTACGTGCAACAGAGGCAAGATCTCATCTAACTGCCACTTGATCAAATCCTGGATTCTTCTGTTCCTCTCGGTGACTCGCTAGATGTAATATCCCATATGTAAAATGCTACTGCCATCACTCATGCCAGAAATTTCAATCTCTACAGCAGCCAGTGCTGAAACTTAGCTGTGATTTGGACCAAAGTATTAGGCTATAGCTCCAGAGACAACCAAGAGGGGGTTAGATGAATTCGCACACTGGTTCCTTGATCACTTCCACTGCTTAACTGTCACCTCACTCCACAGCTTTGTTTTGAACTGTTCCAAAGGGTGCTCTGAAGACAAAGCCAGACAGGGCTCCAGGGACAGTTCACAATCCAGGCATTGCTTCCTGAAAGGCTTATGGATAAGACCATACCAAGGACAGCTCGTTCTATCCTGTTCTTGCCCCCAGTATAAGTGCAGCAGGCTTTGCACCTCCAAACTATCCTACATGCCTATCAGCCTACCAGGCATACAACATAGCTTGCTATTTTATACTACAAAAGCACAACTCCACGGGTTGCAATGCAATTCTGGCATTACTTCAGGCAGTTTGAACTGGAGGAAAAACACCCCCACCCACACAGTCACATTTCAGAGTCACTGCAGCATGCCCCTGAGCCCAGAGAAAACCAAGGGCTAAATCGTACAAAGTGTGGAACAGTCAATCAGCTTTAAAAAGAGTTGGCCCTAACATGTGGATGAGAGCCAGAGCGAGCCACTTGGCTACAGGGCCAGGCATCATTCCCTGACCCTCTTTCATTTAGCATAGTGTCCACACAGAGGAACATCACTCAGTGGGAGGTAATAAAAAAACCCAAACCCTAAGTAGAGAGATTATGAATTGGAAAGGAGATGCTAACCTGCCAGTCCCCTGGCAAAAGTAGTCCGTGGGTCCTCCAAGAGTCCTTGAAGTAAACAAGGGGAACCTGAACTTTCTCTTACATGCAACCTCCTTGATGCTCAGTCAAGACACTGAAGATAAAATTGCCTCCTGGTGTTAAAAAAATACATATGCACAATCATTTGAGTTGGGGGCCTTGCTGTTATTGATCTTGTTAATTAAATACAAGTGACAATCTTGTTCTGCCAGAACTAGGAGAGAAGCCAGCTCAAGCCGTAATTGCTTGCACTAAGTAGAATCTGACTGCTGTTTTCCTGACTAGACAAAACCAGCATTTATTTGCTTTGGGTTCCAGCATCTAGAGAGCTCTGGCTGCAGTTACCATTCCATGTGGGCACATAGGTCAGGCTGAATGCTCCCACAGAGAACAGATGGAGCACTTATGACACTCTTGAGCATCAAAGCAATTGTGGGCATCACACTTTAAGGGAAACCTCTTTTTTTAAAGCCCAAAGGAGTCCAAAGGGAACCAGTAACTATGGTAGAAAATGAGAAAAAAGAATCCCTCATAGTCTATAAGAAACTTGTGAAAGAATAGTGCGATTAGTTAAGGTGGCAAACAGGGAAGGAAAATGTATGAAAGGTTACTATAAGAGAGGGTAATTAGGTTTTCTGTATGTCCACCTCATGTAGGACAAGAGGTAATCAGCTTAGTTTGCAGTAAGGGAGATTGAGGTTAGATATAAAGAGAAACTTTCTCACTATCCTGATAGATAAGCACTGGAAGAGGTTACCAGAGAAGGCTCTGGAATGGTCTGGCTTTAAGAACAGCACTGACTTAACCAGAACGGTTCAGTTCATCTGGATCTGCATCCCAGCAGGCTAGGGACCTTATTGAAATTCTTCCTGATCACACACCTCTGTGATCCTCATCTCTACCTCAGAGAAGGAAGAGAGTATCTACTGGATGTGTTTCTCCTCCCTCAGGCTCCAGCAATCCTGGTAGAGACAGGAGGGGGTCGGGGTATCAGAGGGGAAGCAATGCCACAGAGCACATCTTGCTCCTGTTGTTCTAAGCCGGTATCTCCTACGGTTGGAGCATTATAGAGACATCTCAACTCCTAGGTCATCTTTCTAACCTAATAGTTTCTATCAACCATCCATTCCTGAAAAACACTGGCTTTCTAACAGTCCAGCAACCTAAGGATGAGCCTCTAGCAGCGAGTGTGAGTGGCATAACTACAACTTTGCAAGCTCCAGTAATATAGATAATAAACTGAAACAGTGAAGACTGAGTAAGCTTGTCAAAATAACCCATGACATAAAGAGCACTGCACTTTCTAACCTCCAGAGGAAGGGGATGTTTTCTTATTCACTATAGAATTTCTTATATAGCAAGCACTGTCTGTCTGCATTGGGATATATTAATCAGAAGTCTATGATGTCAATGAAAGCAAATTCAGCTAATTATTCACAGTTTACCTAAGGTAGATTTACTCAACACAACACAATGAAAGTACTACCTCGCATTTTGCATTCTCAGACCCAAATCTGTAACGACTGTGCAGAGCCTCTCTCAGCATGGTAAAGTTAAAAAAAAGAGAAGCAAGGCCCTGTTTGAACCCAGTGTGTGCTCCCCTCTGGAGATCTCTGTTCAAACCCAGCTGTAGTTCATAAATGAAAATGATCCAAAGGTCACATCCTGAGTCTCTAGAGAACTCAGTGCTGGCACCAGAGGGTTTGCCAGGACTAGAGGAGGCTGGCAAAGTGCCCACACCAACAAAGACCGCAGATGGTTGCCAGGGGGAAGGGGAGGAGAGAAGAGTGTGTGTGGTTTTGGGGTGTTTGCTTTTTGGGTTGTTTCTTTTGGTTTGTTTTTTTTTTTTAAGCGGTGAGGGCTGTGTAAGACAAGGAAACCAAATAACCTCTGGGACTCCCACATGAGATCATCAGGAGGATTAGATCCAGCAGGGTCACCTCCTACTTTACTGCCTCCTGTAGCCTTCAGTGCAGGGACAGGGAAAGGGGTACTGAGCTAGACTTACTTTTACAGCTTTTTCTTTTTTTTTTTAATCCTGAATAAATGAAGATCCTATTAATGCTGCAACCTACAGTTACCATGCATCTGAGGAACTCATTCAGCCTACTTGCATCTATTAAGTTACTTACATACAATCTCATCTGAATGAGAGTTTCAAATTGCAGCTTCTGCTGTGAAACAAAGCAGCTGAACAAATGAACACTGAATAGTGGGGGTTTAGATCAAGAAATTGGAAATACTGGGCAGTACAATGGCAGATCTTTACCATTGGGTATAGAACTACTGTAGTAGAGAGCACCAGCTGGTTTTCCTCCCTTCCACCTGCTACACTACAGTACAAAATTGTCAAAAAGTGCACTTATACATAAACAGTGACCGAAGAGAACACTATTGATAGAGCTGTTCCAGCCATGTTCTGAGTCTGAGGAAGAAAAAGGAGTTACCTGCAGGACTAGGAAGTGGAGAGGAAGTGTAATATAAAGCAAAAAGTCACAAGCAGAACTGATGCGATGGTATACTAGAGAGACAGAATAAAATTATGAAAAGAATCAGTCTGGCCAAACTATTCTTAAATACTTACCTTAAATACTATAAAAAGTACTGTGAAGTTGTAGGGATCAGATTCCTATTCTCTCTCTCATATTCAACATGTAAATTGAGAAAAACTTCAGGATAATCAGTCAGCTTTAGAGCAACGCAAGGTCAGCAGGAGTCATGGGGAGAGCAGAGTTGCCCTCTTTTGAGCCACCAACACTACCTGCAGCGCTGTGTCTCAGGACAGGCTTCATACGAGCATCAACTCTAGCTCTCTGTTCAGCTTGTGAGCCACTGGAAAAAACAGTTGCAAATGGACACGCTTGCAGTTGCAACCACACACAGTGATGAGGGAAATGTCATCAGAAACAGAGGTTTTGGAAGTATTGCATTTATATGGATACTGAATACTCTATATGGCCTGTATTTCTGTAGACCGGAATCTCGTAGATTTTACTTGTTTTATAACCTTGAGATAACAACATACATGGAGGTCACTATCTTCATTTTATAGTTTTCTGTCACCAACAGAAAATAAATAAATAAACATTCACAGAGCAAACCAGAAGACTGACTGGGATGAAACCTACTCTCCTGAATCCCAGGCTGGTCCCCCACCTGCTCTCACGTGCAACTTAACATTTAGGTACATTCTAATAAGGAATGAGACAGGCTGTTTAACTTACCCAAAATGACTCTCTGGGTCGCCAGAATGTCTGTGTTCTTGGACAGGACAGCTTCTGAGAAGGGGGGCCAAATGTCCATCAAGTCTGATGGCAAGGTGGTTAGCTTGTTGCTGGATATGTCTAGGTAGGTGAGGTTTCTCAGGTACCGGCCAGCATCAGCAGGAATGCTGGTCACTTTATTGTTGTGTAAATCAAGAGTCCGTAGGTTGGGCATCTCTGCCAGCGATTCCCAAGGGAAAGTCGAGAGCAGATTACCATCCAGCCGTAGCTCGTGCAGTTGTTTCAAGTTATAGAAACTGCTGATATCAATGTTGGCTACACAGTTGTAAGTTACCCACAGGTATTTGAGATCTACTAGGTAGTAAAAGGCTTCAGTTGGAATCCTTCGTATGACAGTTTTCTCTATACGAAGTTTTACAGTATCCACAGGAACATTCACAGGGATCTCATACATGTCAGGATCATTACAGAGCACAGACCTAGCATTAAAAAAAAAAAAAAAAAGAGAGAGAGAGGTATTGGCATTTCTTTATCAGAAATTTGTATTTCAGATTTAAATGCAAATGCTATTACTTTCTGCAACACTACTAGCAGAATAAAGAATGTCAAATCAAGAACAGCCCTCTGCATTTAAAAACTGAAAAGACAAACATGGAGTTTCTAAAGAGAAAAAGAATACAAAATGGCAATGATACTTTCACATGAAATCTACATTTGCTTTTTTATAAAGCATGTAAGCACCATCTTCTGTCCATCATTCTACTGACAACTAAAAAACAAAAGCCATTGTATAAGGAATAATACATGCATGTATCTCAAGTGGGAACTGCACACAATCTGTTTTACTAAAATTCAGAATATTGGATTACTAATTCCCAATTCTTCTGCATGATGAAGATTCAAAGTATTTGTCTGTATTTACCTTTCAGAATAGACTGAAAATTGAAAGTGTTAGTATATTTCTCTAAAGGAGACCTTTCTTAGCCCTCTTTCTGATGTCTATATGGAAATGAGCTGCTTTTTAGAGGTGCTAAGAACTTTCTGCTCCCATTGATTTCAGTGAAATGGGATTCCTCAGCAGTTCCAAGAATCAGTATGTTTCAATTTCTTTGCAGTACATTGTTTGCACATATTAGCTTGAAGATTCCCCTCCCCTCAATAAGCCCATCTTTAATTTTCTCCCTCTTTTCTCTATATTATTCATTTATTTTACTTTCTCCTCATGCAGCTTTATACTGGATATGTCGTGACAATAAGTAGCAATGACAAACAGTATCTCCCAAAATTGACATAACAATACCCAGATCATCAAATTTCAAACTAACCTCTTTATTACCAAAAACTATATGATTTTCCTGCAGATTAAAAAAGAACAAACTACTGTATTTATTTAAACCAGAATCACCTGACAGTAGACAACTAATTTGTAGAAATAGAAAGGACATTACAATAGCAGGAAAATCACGGAGCAGAAAGAAATTGCCTTCTGCAAAAACTGAAGCTTCAGAGTAGCTATCTGCTAAGTACAAAGCCATAATCACCATCTGCTCCTATTCAGGAATGCTGCTAGCCATATAAAACCAGTATAAAATATGCCTTTATTTCAACTATGCTAGAACTAATTTGCAATGTATAAGAATGTTATTTCCAATTTCTTCAATCCTCTTCCTTATAAATTGCCTTGTATAACAAATAATAAAATATATACCTTGTTCCAGTGCCATCACTTCTGCCATGGTAAACGCAAGTGCATTGTGAAGGACAAAAACCATGCACTTCTTCAAAAAAGCTCATTAGGAGGTAGAAGTAAATAAACAGATACATGGCTTCCTCCCAGCAGAACTGATATGAAAAAATTTGAAAACTTTATTCCTAGGCACTCATGTGCAGTGTGCTACGAATGTGAATGCAGACATCCATTTAGTAACAGCAGATTACATCAGATTAGGTGAGATCTGTAGTTGCTTAACCTTCAAATGTATCCTGAAAGGGATCAGTTAAACCAGCTCATTCTTTGTTCTGTCAGAAGAACATACTCCATTTCAAATCATATCCAGCATGTTTCAAGGCTATTTTAATATGTAGCTTGTAGGGTTAGCATGTAATAAAATATCTCTTTGCTCCTTCTAACAGGCAATGCATTAGCTACTGTCCATAAAGCATTCCAAGGTTCCTGAAGGAAATCTAGTACAGCATGAGGATACTGCATGGCATTTTCTTTAATACTAAGAATTACAAATTAATAGGAAGCCTAGATTCCAGAGCTTTTAAAAAATCCCATAAAAACAGGTTTTTACCCCCAAAAATATTTTAAATAAGTTACACACTGCAAAGCCAAACTTCAGATGCATGCATACATAAGAGTAGAAGGTATTTATTCTCAAAATCTGAGAATCATCAAAAGTGCATATACTACCATTTATAGATAAATCTATACACAGTCATCTTTTCCATCCTGAATAAATCCATTGCGCACATCGCCAAAGGTATTTTTTTAATATTACACAACAGACCTATATAACCATGAGATTGACTTAGAAATGATGAGAAATTACCATAAATATTTACTCAGTTTTATGGCCTCCCAAGTGTCAAGCTTTAGGGTGCATTTTGTCTCATTTTCAGGATTTGCTGTGCAGTCACAAGCACTAGAAACATACTACTACTAAAACAAAAGCTGTCTTTCCTACAAATTCATTCAGTTGCGTGAGCCAAAACTTTAAAAATACATTAAATACCCTTAAACTCCTTCAAAATCCTAAAAGCTGATAACACGTTCTATAGGGTTTGGCTAGGTATTTTGGTAACTTAACATATTCACAGAAACAGAACTTTGCAAAGCATATCAACACGGACACTTGGTATAGAAATATATTCACACAGGGAGAATTCAGAATATTTCAAGTCTGGAAAACTTTCAAGGGAATTTGAGGGAAAGTAATTCATGAAAGGAATTACAGGTGCAAAATCAAACCTAAGAGCTTCCTGCTCCAGTCTCTCCCTGCCCCCGTGTCACCTTGTCCAACCCTGTAAGAGTCACAGTGACCACTTCACTAGCCTTTTTTGTTTGGGACAGACATATTGGGCCAATAAACCTCACTCAAAAACTAAAGTCTTAGTGGATTTTGTCTTTTTGTCTTCTTAACCTATCTAAAAACATTACTGTGATTAACAGAAAACAGCTGGCTGGCTGGGGCAGATTATTATTCCAAAAGATTAATCTTCCAAAAGATTAATTAACTTTAACCCAGATTTCACTCCTTTCCATTTAATTTATGCAGGCAAATGACATGAGTTCTACGATGTCAATGCACTTTGAGATACACTCATGGGCAAGGCATTGTTTATAGTTATCTCTTGTCTTGTCTGACATCGCACCATTGCCAGGATTGCCCTCCGAAACCTGCAAAGGACAAGAAAGGGAAAGTAGAAAGATCATTAGCTGGAGAACCAAATACAAAGAAAAACTGGGTAAGCAGGCCTTAAGTATTACAATAGTTTTCCATTTTATTAAAACTTACTTAATAAAAAATGGTGTATTTGGAATTCAAAAGGACCTGTGTCTTTTTCACTTCCATGTACAAGAATAACTCAGTTAAATTCAGTGTTTCTTTTACAACAGGGGTCACAGCAGCTTTTGCTTATCCCAGGGCAGGGTATAGCCACAATAAAGATGAACTTACAGAATGGGGAAAAAACAAGATGGATTTTCTTTGACTCGACACGATCGGCTAAGTTCCCCTAGACAGAGATCACAGGCTCTGCTTCTAGGTTGGTAGAAGAGAAAGGAAGGATGCCTCTTTGCAAAACTCAGTTCTCAGTCAGAGGCACTGGCTTGGTTAGAGCATTGGATATGCTTGCTTAAAACAGAAGAACAGACTTAACGTATTTACTTTAACGAAAAGTGACAATCCATCCTCATCAGTCAGAATATGACACATCCCAAATCAAGCAAGGAAATCTACAGAAGTTACATGTCACTAAGATGCCACACATTTTGGCCACAGTCATTAAACCAGTCTACTGCTAATACAACCCAAATTCCATAATGAGTCCCTTTGAAAAACCACAAAGGGACTTTCAAAACTGTCTTACAAAGGCTTTGTTAACATGTTCTCAAAAATCTTTATCAATTCAGTATGTTCTGATGATGATCAAAACAATTTCTTTTAGACTTTCCAGTCCAAAAAGTCATCTTTGGTAAACCAACAGTGGCTTACCCTTTATCTCTTCACTAGTCAGTTTGTCATATTTTACAGATGATCCTTCTATAGTTAGATGATATGCTAAAATCATGAAGTAGACTGGTACTAAGTTAGAAACACTTACTTTTTGTTTGCAACAACATAAATGCAGGGATTATAGAATGTGGAAGATTTTGCGAATAAAGGAGCTATGATGGCCATTGCAGGAGAAATTTTCTTCGGGTCTCCAAAGGAAGACCATAAACACACAATAGAATATGGAGACCACGCCACCAAGAACATTACAATCATCACAACAGACATCTGTAAAACAAGAGGAACAGACACATAACCAGTATTACCTGAAGATGAAGACCTTGCAACCTAACCTCAAAAGCACATGCACCTGTGTGAAAATAGAGCTATCCAGAACCAAACAACAACATGTAAACAAGCACACCTGACAAATTTTGACAGGTTATAATGAAATCTCACTTTGGGGATTTAATAGCACATCACACTGCCATGGATTTTGGCATTGCTGTTATTTCATTATGTACAATCTTCCTTCACAGTCAGCACTACTGATTATGTTAAACCTGTCGGTCAGAAGTTTAAATGGCCAGAGAGAACTGCACATATGAATTATGACCACCATAACAGGTCACTCAGGGATGCTATTACAAACAATAGATATGAACAGAGAGAAAAATCTAAGCCAAACATTTAATAAGGTTGTTAATAAAATCATTTCATAAGGCTTAACTATGGTACAGTTAAATAAAGGAAAGTCAATGTTCTAGGACACAAAGGCTCAGGCCATATACTTAAGGAACCCAGAAGTGTCTGCTTGGTTTAATGAAGCATGATAGCCACGTTCAAGCATCATACTGAGGAGATACCTGAGCAGTCATGTCTTCTCTGCCTGCCTGTCAGCAAGAACAGTCTGGGCACATTGGGGCTCACACCCCAGAACACACCATGTCACGGCTAGAACTCAACAGTGACAAACTGGGAGTAGTGGGAGGGTAGGAGAGCAATCAGTTGGGACAGACTTTTTTGGCTTTTGCCAGGGACATGAATCAGTAATGGAAACTGGAATGGAAATCTCAAATTAATCAAGAGGACAAAACAAATCACTAGAAAACCATACAAAACTGCAGAGCTCTTTGTATGTACAGAATTCCCTTGTGGTGTTTACCTATACCCTTATTCAGTCTTTCAGTGACAAACAAAATGAGAAACAAGAAGTAAATGGCTATTTTGTATGAGCTGTTCTAGAGCATGACTAATAAACAAGCAGTGCCTCTCTCCACAGAAGATTCCTATTTAAATACAAATGCAATACCTATTGATAATAATGTAAAGAAAGAACCCTTTCATTTAGAAGTTTCATGCATAGAAAGCTTAGAAGATGCTAATTTGTAAAAAAGCAAGCAGTCCAATTCTAAAGAAGGATAATGCTTAACTCCAAAGCTTCAATCTTTTTTTCTTTTTTCCTTTTTTTTCCCCCCAAAAATATAACTCAGTGTCTTCAACTGCAAAACAGGAAAATGCATTTTCTTCACAAATGTGAGTCTAAATTTATAACTGAACCCTCAGTTTCAAGCTTTCTGAAAGTTCTTCAGAAGAGCAAAATGCTCAAATTATTATTTTTCAGTAAAAATACCATTTTCAGAATCTAGCAGTGAGAGCTTTCCAAAGAATGTTAAGTTTGCATTGATAAGTAATTCAAAAGCATAGGTACACACTCTTCTGTCCAATTCTCACATTCTTATCCTGCCCAACCATAAATCATATCTTTACACAAAATCATAGGAGCTAGTGAACTTCAAGTTTTCTCAAGGACTTTTATACATTAAAAGAATGTCAGCCTTCCAGGCAGGATATATCATTTTATGCCATAACTCACATTCGCTACTGTTTACATAAGAAAGAGATAAGCTCAACAGACTTAAAAGAACAAGGGATCGGAATCACACAGCTTGGGAGCTTGGAAATGCACTTTCATTTTTAGGCCATGAGTTCAAATCAGAGTTGACCAATCCATTTCAGACCAGATACACCTGTGAACCTAGCAGAAAGCCTAAGGACTCTGCAGACACAGAGTAAAAGGCCTCCTAGGACACCTCTGAGGTACATTTCTATGTAATGACAGAGGGCAGAGGCAAGGAAAATTCATGTTGTTCCCAGCCTTCAAAGTAGCTATTCATCTGGAAAGAGTATTAGGCCAAAAGTAAAGAATCTAGTGTTATAAGTCAAGCCAAGAGTTTTCACCAAGGCTAAATTTCAGTTAATATTTAGTACAAAAGGAAAAGGGGGAATGTAGGAAACAGAAATGCTTAAAAGGCTGCACTCTTCCTTTGCCCCCAAGACTTTACCACAAAAGAACATGCTTAAAACAAAACATGCCCTCATTTACCATACCTTTGTCACATCTACTTGGTCAGACCAATCTATGTTGATGCTCTCCAGGCAGTTAGTGCTGGCATATTGTTTCATTGTCCGGGAAACATTGTAATAACAGTAAAACATGACTGTTAAGGGTACAACAAAATTAACAGCAATTACACTCATTGTGTAGGAAACAAAGGACCTGATAAGACAGAAAAACAAAACACAGTAACTTACAAATAGTCATCCAGCAAAAGTTACTGAAGAATTTGATATTTTGATTTATTATGAAATTTTAAAACAAGTTCTTAAAGAATTAGGAAAATTTTCTTTAGCTTTAATTTTTTTATTAGCAACTGCAAGTCTTGCATTTCAAGCATGGCTGAATTCCTGTATTTTTTCTAGACTTGCTCTATGTTTTAAAATGATTTTTATAAATCAGGCTTCATACTTCAGAAAGAAGAAGTTATGCTTATATAGTGGTGAATTAAATAATCTCAGCCTTCAGGAGACAGCAAGTTTAAAAGAAAGGGTGACAGGGAATCTTACACATCATTTTTCCTCCAATTTACTGTGCACGTTGCTCCAGTTGGATCCGGAGCGTAGCTAGCCCAGCCTACACTAGGCATGGAAGCCCAAAAGACTGCATTTATCCAAGCAGCAAGGATTAGAGTGGCATAGCTACGGGTAGTCATTCTTCTTCCTGTGGCCAAGCACACAGAATCACAAACCATTGTCATCTTTTGCTTCTTTCCAGTGTTGAACTTGAACAAGTGGCTTCCAGCAACTGTATGCCAGGTTAATAATGATCATTTCAAAGGCCTACACTCCCGAACACTGTAACATACCTGTTTCATACTGCTGAACATCCAAGCTTTCCAGCCTTTAATGCTACTTAAATACCATCACCTGTTCCAACTCACAACACACAGGCAATTCTAACCCCGTGCCAAAAAGCTTACTATGCAACAGTGCATTCAAGTACATCTTTGCATGATTGCAGGGGGAGGAATTGACTGTTACAGTACAGCTGTAGCAGAGAGGAGAGAAAAACATCCAGCACAGTGTTAACACAACACTTAGAGGCACACACCAGCCTGACAGAGGTCAAAACCTCCCACAGCTAGAGGCTTTTCATGTCCTTCTGTATATGGATGTGGCCCTCTAAAGACTGTAGATAGCCAAGAAAATACAACTTATAAACAGAATAACAGCCTAATTGTGCAATTTTCACTTTCACAAGCAGTACCATCCATGCCAACTAGATAACTTAACCAAGTACTGTAGGATCATGCCCTAAATTCAAATTATGCCAGCACTGTAATTATGGAGTCATTCATGAGAAAACAATACAATTAGACTCTTATTTCATAGAAGACCAACAGTGAACGATTTTTGACCATAAGTACAGTACCTATATCAGGCCTGCAGATTGTCAGATAACGGTCAACTGCAACAACAGTGAGCAATCCGATACTCGCCATCCCAAAAAAGATGTTTAAGGCAGCATAGATCTGAAATTAAAACAAACAAACAGACAAAAACATTTCTGAGAAATCTTTCAAAGGTACAAGCACAAATTTGTGGACTGAATCGAAGGCACTACAATACATTACATTCAGCCAGTGTTCTTTTCCATAAGCAGGGTACTGAAGGAACTAATTCAATGCAGACAATTTGGAGCTGGCTCATTTAAAATTAAACATTTCAAAAGCAACCTGCTTGTGTGCACATCAGAAATCCTAAAGACAGTAGTCTAAAAAGCAAACAAAAACCATACTTCAATAAGTAAATTTTGAGATTCAGACATAAAGACTTTGGAGGTTGGGGGGGGCTCAATTCATGTTTTCAGTATATGTTAAAGAAACCTGAAGAGCGTTTGATTCATCAAAAAAGTTATGGCTTTAGCAAATGTGGGGTCCTGAATTGTCACTCTTTCCTCTGTTGTATAACTACACTTTTTTTACAGATATGGTATACTGCTTTACCCCATCACCCACATTTTTACATGTGTCAGATCGACTGCACAGAGTAACATATGCTGCAATCCCAAGATGCTCCAAATCCATCTGCCCAGTCATCCCATGGTCAGCCTGACCAGGAAGGATGCCTGGAAGGGCTCTGTTACCACTGGCACCCCAGAAATACAGAGCCCTGTGCCAGACCACATGCCACCAGTGGTTATAATAGAACCACATGACATTCAGCCATCTCCGTTCACAGGATTCATTTGGTTTAGGTTGACACGAGTTGTGCTGCAAGTGATCCTAACTCCCAGAGTACTGGCAGTGAGATTTAACATCAACTTCAACCCACTACAAGTCAGTCTAGATCCAAAGATGTTGCAAGTGATGCTTCCTGTCAAACAGTGACTGAATTCTGAGCTTGAAATAACCGTGTACTCAGGCAACTGACATCAGATTGTTACAAACATCCATTATATAAAGGTCTAAAATGTATAGTGTTGCTAATATTTTCCTTAAGTCACATTTTCAGCACATGCCTTTACATTACTAGTCATTCTCCTGGGCACTTAAGCCCAGCAGGTTTGTTTTTTTTAAAGTAGATTTAAATCACAGTACACAGTGAGCAAAGGGCACCATCTCTCTCCTATGGAAGTATAATTTTTCAGCCAGTCTATTTTTAAAAATAGACAGCTATTAAAACTAGGCTAAATCTTTAATGGAGACAAATAGCCTTGCAGGACTTCATTTTGGATATCCTAATAGTACCATCCAAAAGAACATGTGTTTGCCAAGCAGAACTCATTAAGATCTGTCAAAATCATCATCAAAACAGGAGCCATGTCCAAAGTCTTTTAACTATCAAATAAACCAACAAATGTGAATATGCTACTATAACCTTCTTCATTTGGGGATTTAATTTCCTAAGCCTCCTTAAATCTATTTTAAAATCTCTAGTTGATAAATATAAGGTTACACTTTAATTTTTTTGAGATTATAAATGTAATTTTGCAATGAAATTCATAAAAAATCCTATATCCAGAAATTGTTGTCTCTTAAAAGAGCTAATATCAGGTAGAGCTACTTTTTATTTCTCAGTTTGCTTTTAAGTGCTCAAAAGTTTCTCTCCGACCGAATTGCAATACCTGGCATCCAGTATAGCCAAATTTCCAGCTTCCATGCAGGTCTGAGGCAGCAGACATGGGGTAACCAATGCCACTAACACCAATGTCAGTAAAAGCCAAGTTGATAATAATTGCGTTGGTTGCTGTTCGAAGCTCTTTGTACTTAACAAAGATGCCTAACACAACAATGTTACTGAAAATGCTTATCACACCTGTAAAGACAGAAAAAGGGAAACTTTACAGAAGATACACACCAGCCAGTAATATACATGCAGAAGAAAATGCAGCCTATTGTAATATCCAAATCCTAAACAAGCTTTATTTTCAGTCAAGCACAATTTTGCAAAGAGGATAGACACCTGAAAAGGAGAGAAAATCTTTTCCAATTACGTAACTTGGATTCAGTAAGGACCAAAAGTGGAGTGTTTTGCTGAACCTGGGTCTTCCGATGCAACAACAAGCATAGCAGAAATTACAAAGCATCTAGGATTACAATTCAAACACTCCAGCCACCAAGTACAGTGCTGTCTTCCATGGCAAAAAAGAATGCAGGTTGGTGACTGGCAAAAAAAGCAGGGCTTATGATGCACCTGATCTAGCAGAAGGCCCTTGCCACCACCTGAGGTCTTCCTTTCTCAGCAGAGAGGTTCTCCTGTGCATTCAGACAATAATCCTGAGCAAAAGGAATATAGAAGCTTTGACTTTGCTTCCACTATCCTAGCCAGACCAACTCCCCTCTCTGCTCATGAGGTCCCAGCTCTTCGCAAGCATCAGAGGTGGCTCAGGCGGCTGCAGACGGTACTTTCTAGGCCTCGTCAAGCAGTCTGGATGATCTGCACAACCTGCCACAGTGGCACGGCTGGGCCTGCACCAGAGCTGTTTCCTCCACCCGACGAGCTCTAGGGCTGTGTCATAGCCATGGTGAAAGTCCAGCTCTGCACTGAACTTGCTCCTGCCTCGCTGACCTGTGTGTTTTTAAACCTCTTCGGTCTGGCTTGACCCAAACTGTGTCTGAAGTCTATTTTTAAGCAACACAAAAAACGGGCAGTAGACAAAGAGTTGTAATAAAAAAACACAGTACTAAAGCTAAAACGTACATTCTCCTCTCTTCATGTCCAATCCATCTGAAATTTGCTTTGGACTTAATGCTCTTTGAGGTGCCCAGAACACTCTTCAGGACGCTGGGCATCAGCAAGCTTTTCCTGCTGATCCTGGTGACCTATATTAAAACCTCCAGATCCTCCTTTTCTCTCGCTATTCCTCCTTCTTAGCCAAATCCTACTGCATGGCTCTTGGAGTGACTTTACATGGCACTCCCACAAAACGGGGTGGGGGTTTGTTGTGGTTTTATTCTCTTCAGACTCTAGCCTGTTGCAGAGATATCCAGAGTAAACTCCCATCCTCTAAACTTTTACTAACCCACTATTAATACAAGCTATTAATAAATAGATAATCAGGTTAAAAACTCCCCCTTGCACCTCAGCAGAGAAAGACTCAGGGCTCTTATCAATAAAATGGATAATTCCAACATGGTCAAGCAAACACAGCCATTAAAAAAATAACTTGTAAATAATAACAGGAATTTCTAAATTGTTCATGGATTCCCTAGTCTGGCACAGCTGTTACTGAACCAAATCCTAAACTTACAAACATTTGTATAGCCTGGGCACCTTAAATTACAAGTGCATTGTGAAATGTTATTTTGGTAAAAGTCTAACATGTTATCGGTGGAAATGCCCCTCAGAATTTTTCTTTTTATTTAAGAAGTTTCACCCATGAATCAAAACACTATGGTTTCCATCATCACAGATCTGAGGCATAATTCTGTAAGGAGATTGAACGAATGGCTGTCATACTGAATGCGGACTTCCAAAAGCAGACCCATCTTCTTTCACAGTTACTGCCCATCCTGCTCCAGTCCCCTGGCAATCCATCACCTTCACTGATAGGATTTCTGCTCCTCTATTGCCACCACCAAAAACCTGACACACACAACTTAGCTTTTGCTGACATGCCTCTGTGGAAAGGGCAATAAGGTTTTTAAGTATTATACAATGTTCTTCCATCTCTGTCACTGTCAATGCTGCAGCACAGAGTGAAAAATCTAACATCAGTTTATAGTCAGACTACAAACACGCTGCAGTTCAAACAATAACTTCAAATCAGCAGGGTTAGAAAACCTGAGGGCAAGAATCAGTTTCAAGCACTTCAGCTCTACAATTGAATTTTGAAGACTTCAACTGGTACTGATATGGAAGTTCCTTCATGGAAAGTCCTGTGGATTCCATCATTGGCAGTCCACAGGAACACAATCCATAGATGTGAAACACACACGCCAGTGCATCAAACTGAGGCAGACATTTCTAAAGTCAAATACACATCAGAAGTACCATCTGAACCACTATGCTCAGCAAGAGCTATGTTAATACCATGACAAATATGAAAAAGGGCAGAAGGAAAGCCAGTGCAATCATAATAACATGCATAAAAATATAACAAAGATGATATTTTGGATAACACACACAAGGGACACCACCAATTCTTCAGCTTTTAAATGGAGTTTCTCCATTTCAGTTAGGTAAATTGGTACCTTTTTTACCTGAAACTCACATAAGGAGTTTCACTGCAACATTTTATTAATCAGTGCCAACCCCCTACATTACAGAAAGTCTCTTAACAGATTCTGTAATTTTAAAATCTAATGAGGCGAAATTATACTTCATTCTTGGCTATCTCTCTTTCCCTTCTCTTTTTAAAACCACCAAGTGTGTCTGTTCTCAGGTGCAAGCCTCCTGCTTAGTACATAAAAATTACATTACAGATGACATTGGAGGTGCATAGCCACATAGATGCCATCAGCTATCATATTCACACATTTCAGGAATGACAATGTGATGCTATGAGCCCCTAAAATTAACAAAAGCAGGGAGCTGGGGATCTCATCAGAAACTAACACCACAGTAAAAGCACTCGCAGTGCCAGTTCTGTCACCTCACCTGTTGACAGGTAGGTAGTGTGTCATCTCTTGGGAGAGGAGAAGCAAAATAGAATTACAAGTTCATAAAACAGTACAGGCTTCTTATGAGGCATGCTTTAACAGATATTACAGCTACCAAGAATGAAATCAGAAATACAACAGAACTGTAAAGTCATATCCTCAGGGTGAAAGAAGGATCCTGCTAGACACTTAAATTTAATGCTTCAGAGCCCAGTCTTAAAATGAAGGGAGGGGAGGGGAGAGGGAACCAAACTAAACTAAGGAAGAGAAAGCAGAAATTGGTAAGCTGTGAATGCTAATGAATGCCAATTCCTTAAAAATTTTAGCACCACTAAAACAAATTAATAATAGAGCCCCCAAAAAATGTTTTGGGGAGCAAAATGGAAGAAAGAAGATGGATTCCATCTTGAACAAAGTGAGAAACAACATGTAGATTCAAGAAGTGCTCTTCCCTGTTTCTCAGAATCAGGTCAAGTAGAACAAAGTTTCTCCAGGCAGCAGTTAAGCAGTGTCCCTTAGAAGAGCAATGAAGCTGGTGAAGAGTCTAGAGCACAAGTCCTACGAGGAGCGACTGAGGGAACTGGGGCTGTTTAGCCTGGAGAAAAGGAGGCTGAGGGGAGACCTTATCGCTCTTACAGCTACCTGAAAGGAGGTTGTAGCGAGGTGGGTGTTGGTCTTTTCTGTCAGGTGGTGATAGGATGAGAGGAAATGGCCTCAAGTTGCACCAGGGGAAGTTTAGATTGGCTATTAGGGAAAAATTCTTCACCAAAAGGGTTGTCAAGTGTTGGAACAGGCTGCCCAGGGAAGTGGTCAAGTCACCACCCCTGGAGGTATTTAAAAGATGTATAGATGTGGCACTTAGGGACACGGTTTAGTGGTGGACTTGGCAGTATTAGGTTTATTATGGTAGGGCTCGATGATCTTAAGGGTCTTTTCCAACCTCAACAATTCTATGATTCTCTGATTTCTTAGAGGGCAGGGAGTGCAGACCAAGACCTTCAGTAACCTGAAATCATCAGCTGGGACGAACTCATGTGATTCAGAAAAAGCACATGGATGCTGCCACTTGGCCTGTGAAACATCTTAGGGCTAGATAACTATTCCCGTATTTCTTTAATTAAATCTTGTAGGTTTGTGAAGGTGAAGATAAAAACCTCATGACCTGATCAAGAGCAGAATTTCTTACCTTCCTTCTTCCCAGGGAAGCAACAAAACTAAAGGCAGACCAAATGCAAAGACAAGTCCTAACAGACTTAAGCAAGACACACGGGTAGTAGCATCAAAACACTGAAGGTTAGGTCCGTGTGTAACATGGAATTTACTTTTTCAGTTAAAATGATACCAGAGAATTTCACCATTATAAGGTGAAGAATATCCATGAGGCAGTGTTGCTTCCTGCAGCCTGTGTATCCCTGTTGTCATCACTAAAATTAATACACTGACCACTGTAGAGTGCAATACTTTACAATTACTTCCTTCTCAGAAAACAAAGCAATTATTTGCAAGAGAGAAAAGCATTCAAACCTTTTAAAAAGCAGCATAATGATGAACACTGTACCTGTACTTCATTTTTATTCTTAGACATCTATGTATTAACACAGTTTAATTTTTCCAGGTGTGAGATTTGCTGTGGTAAGGCATTTTCAAAGCAATCGATCATACTTTCAAAGACGTTATAGACCTTACTGTCAGGAACACTCCTCATTAAGACAGGAAAGTCCAAGCTATAGGTGAAAGATTTACTAGACTCCCCCAATTATATTAAGAAAAAAAAGAAGAAAAAAACCCACAAAGTAATCCAACTTCTTTTTTTTTGAAAGACATTTAATTTCCATGCAAGATTAAGAAGAGCTGGGTTGATTCTGACTAATCCCATTGATCACCTATTATAGCTTTGATCCCTAACACCAGGTGGTCAAACTATGTGAAAAGACCACCTTATTACATACAGTGTAATCAATGTTAATTAAAATAACAAGTATCATACATATTTGCAGCACCTAATTGATCCAGTTATCTGCAAACAGTGTGGTAGTACTGCAGAGTGTATCTAGCCTTCCAATACTTGACCATCATCCATCTCTACAGCTTCTTAACAAGTCTACTGCTCTGTGTAGCTGTTCTACCGATTTCTCTAAAAACCTGAAATATATTGCCTTTGCATTCAAAAACACCCTCTTTATCAGAACAGCAATTTGATAGTCACCACTTCAAACAGATATGCTAAATAAAATGTGACCATTAGCAATACTATTTCATATAAACCTAAAGTACATTAATATTTTAAAGTTTTTTAAAAGCTAATTATAGCATAGAAAATATATGGTACAGTCTGTGAATAAAGTATTTATAGACTGATTTAATTTTCCATAATAAAGGTATAGAAGGCCTATTTTTAAACACAGTAGGTTTCAGGTTTTGGTCAGGTTGATATTTCATTGCTATAGCACTCAATGTTTCAGAAAAACATTACTGAAGTAGTTGTGGTCATAACAATGAGGAAGTTTTCAAAGGAAAAAAAAATAATTCCATAATAATTCAAGTTTAGCCAAAGGCCATTGCAGTCACAGGGAATGAACACGATGTCAAGCCTTTCAGCGTGCTTTTTCTAACATGTGTCATCGGTGAAAAATACAGCTGCAACTGGAGTCTGCTCTTCTCTGATTAATGACCAGCTCCCTCCCTCGAAGTCACATTCCAACCCTTCCCCTTACATCCCCCTAACAGACACCCGCTCACATGCTCAGACTACACATATATTACTACGAACATGTGGCCCAGGAGAAATCTCAAGATAGCTTCGAGCACATCACAGAAAAATGCAAGATGTGACAGCTATGCCCTATTTTTATCTCTTTTGCAAGCTGGCAGAAATCAATTCTCACTCTATTCTATAATTATGTATCAACAAAATATATTTTTCGAGATACAACGCTTCCTTCAAATATAGAACAGAAAGCTTAGATGTTTCTGCACACTTCAGATGTTTCTGCACACTTCAGTCAGCCTGCTGATTGCTAACTTGTCAGTAAACTATGGAGAAAAGCCATCAGACATTTGTGTAATACAAAATTAAATACCATCGCTGTTACTATACAAAGTGAGCATTCAGATCTACAGTTCTATTTTAAAAAGTTACGCAACAATTTGCCAATGCCCATACCTGCTGTTATTAAGTAAGCTGCAACTATGTTGTGCTCAGTCTGTGTAAAGGCTGAATGAGCTTCATTGTCACTTTCTGAGGAATTGGATGAATCATTCCAATGCATTTTGGACAAAAGAGACTGTCGTCTATCCTCTGCAATAATTCATCAAGACGACGAAACACTACAAAACCCTGTCAGGCAAATTCTTTCATTATTCAACAGACTCACTGAACAATTAAAAAAAGGGGGGGTAGGGGGGAGTTCCCCCCCCACCATTGACAGCCTCCAAGCATGATTTAATTGGACTAAAGTGCAAAGAAGTTTACACTCCCAATCTCTGCAGGAGATTGTTAATTAAAACAAAGAGCAGCACAGAACAGAGTACATTTCCAACAGTATGCTTAAACTTCATTCTTACTGCTAAAGAGATTAACTGTCACATGCCCCCAAACTTTTTCCTTCAAACCTCTTGTGCAATGCTTCGGAAACCTCAACAAAAGTTGGCTCAGGCCAGTTGGTCATCAGCCTGGCTTGGAATTAATTCCCATCATCACAGTGAACACACAAAACTGCAGCACAACATAGACACAAATGTCAATTTCTTTAAAAAGCAGGATACGCTTACTCTAAAGTCCATCCCTTCAAATCCTTAAAGACCTACTTCTTTAAGATTCCTCGTTTGATTTAAACTCTCAAACTGACACAGACAGAAGACACAAGAACACAGTCCAGTATTTTCTGAAGTGAAGCATGACTTTCAGAAAACCCAATTGCTACATTTCTAAAATAGCCTGGTCTGCAGAAAATGGTTGTTGAATATGCCTTACAAGTCTGACACCTTCCCTCTCCCAAACACACACATGTAAGCTTACTTTGGGCAAATTTTCCAAAGCATGTTACTGGGCAGAAAATCATTAGGCATTTTCCAAAGCCCTGAGCAGCAGAAGCTTGTGTTTTCTTCTCTTCAATGATGAGGGTAGCAGCACACCAAAGTAAAGACCTTTCACAAAATCCTGCAAAAATATTAGCTGCAATAAACCCTTGCCCAAAGAGCTTATATGCAGTATCAGTATACGCAATCAAAGAAGGTGTTTCCCACCAGTTCCCCTTCATACAGTTTTTGCCTCCAGTTTTGTACTCATAACGGGTATAAAAGTGACAAGGATGAGCAACCAGTGGTTCTTCAGTTGTATGTGGTTCGCAGGCAGCTCAGGCAGGCTCCCAGGCTAGGGCTGTGTCTTCTGAGCAGCAATAAGGGTGTAGTGACACAGGCAGTACTGAGGAATATAGCCATCCCATAGAAAGGAAGTATACTTGAAAAGCTCTCCCTTCTCTAACCCATGAAACACTCATAGAGCATTCCCTCCCACTCCTCAGCTTTCCAAAACAGACATCCTGCATCTTTCACCTAATCTAAAGTAAGAAAATTTTGATAAAAAACTTGTGCAGTCACAACATTTAGTCATCATTACTACAGACAATTATATGTCACAGTTCTACCAGCAAACATTTTCTTTAATGCCACAAATCTACACTCACTCTTACAGTTCTCGGGGTACTTCTATTATTAAGGTATTTTTCCTGTCAGAAAAGGATTAAGCAGGAACAGGGTGGGAGGGTTCTGAAAGAAAAGACGATCTGTTTGGCAATGAAGCCACTTCCCTAGTGCCCCATAGTCCCGCCTCAAAAGATAAAAGCATAGTGATAATTTGATATCTTTGCTTTCCTCCCCTGAAACCTTGGCAAGATTTTCAAAAGCATCTCAGATCTTGCAGCTTCCACAGAAGTCAGAGCTTGCAATGCTGAATGTCTCAGAAAAGCAAAGCATTACTATTTTTATTCGGATAGGATTCCAGACTTAGAGTAGCAGTTAATGAGACCACACAAATTTTATACATACCTGTTGGTTAAAAAGCAAGTTTCTAATGTGTGCAGTCCATCCTATATACCATCACATTGTCTCTGTCTCCTCTTAAATTTGGCTAATTTTACAGCAACAGGAATTAAGAAAAAAAAAGTTAAAATTAAAGGCAGGCATTACTTATCATTAACCTAAAAGTAATTTTTTCTAGAACACTGCAGCTCATACAACAAGATAAAAATATAAAGCAAGGAATTAAGTATTAAAGTATACAGATAATCTAGAAAGTTGGAACCACAGTTCCTAAGGCAGATAAAATATGGCTTACCATATTGCTTTTTAATACTGGCATAAGAAAAAAAAACCAAAACAAAACAATCCAAAACCTCAGGCTGTTTTTATCCTCCAACATCAGATAGTATTACTAGTGTCAGAGGGGCACTTTATAACCTCACATGATGCTTTTCCTTCCCACTTGTCCCAGATCAGTTGCAACAAATCACATTTTCTATTTAAGTCCATTCTTCAATTAGTAGGTATCTGTATAGATATGGGGCAATGCAAAACTCTTTACAGGGTTTAGCAAGTTGCTTTCAGTTATGTGTAAAGTATATTTCAATCCACAAGTGATGAGAGTAGAGAAACTTACGTTTGCGTTAAAAAAAAATTAAAAAATTTAAAATTTAAAACCAACCCAAAACCTCTTTCCCATTTTCAGTGCTAACTACGCTAAAAAACCAAAACCCTCCTACGTTTATTAAGCACATCACCACTAGAGGGCTCTATAAAGCAGAACTTCCCTTTAATCTTATTTTCGCAAACAGATGAAAATCGTTCAAAACCAATGGAAAACAAGTTAATAAATTACTTTTTTCTCTCCGTCACAGAGACTTAAACTGTTGATTAGAAAAGCTTGACTCTAAAGAGATTTTCAGCTGACTGAAGAAAACGCCCTGAAAAAATACGTGACTCCATAAAGCTTTTTACTTGCCATACCTTGTGCAGTAGCTGTACTTTTTTTAAAGACATCACCATTGTTTCTTGCCAAGGCAATGCTTTGCACAACCGCAAATAACTTTGCACCAGCATGTACGTGACTATCCAGCACTGGATACTTCAGGCAAACATCCATTACTTTGTGTCAGTACTAGCGAGAATCCTTTCTGTTCTACAACAGCCAGTGCTGCAGACATATTAAAATATCCCAATTATTTTCTGCACTTCAACAAATTTCTCTGTCAAAGTAACATAGCAAATCTATGAACTATATTGAGCCATCCTATCCCAGTGACTACAGAAAACACAAGGAGGAAAAACATCCATCCCTCCAAGAAGGAATGGAGGAGTACTAAAGCCATTCTTAGTTGGTAACAATTTAAGCTTTACAATACACCTCCATGTATTACCTTCTGTTTAGCAAGGATTTAGATCCCACATAGAAAAAAAAATATAAACCCAGAATTTCAGTGTGGCCAGGCCAAAAGGCTCAAGGCATTCTAAATACCTTTAAGCAATCTGATCCTAGTGATTTACCAGCTGTCATTTTCAAAATCAGCTGAAAGTCAGACCCTATGTCTGGGTCAAATACTGCAGTGGGTAACACATTCACTTGGAACATTTTGAAAGCTGGACTTGTTTGTTGAATGCTCTGCCTCTGTCAACAGCGAGCATATGCAGACACTGACAAGTGGACAAGGAGACAGGTAGGTGACACCACTACTGCTGTGTCCTGGGTGGGAAGCCAAGCACTGTGGGGTACACTGAAGCCTACCTTCCTCGTGATCTTCAGAGGAATACTGCAGGACAGCAACACCCTTTCGGCTGCTGGAGCGGGTGGCAGGTGAGAAGTTCTTTAGGTGGCCCAGCCATTTGCCCCAAAGGCTGCCAGTGAGGGGAAATCAAGGGAACACCAAACCATCATCAAGAACCTACACTGCCACCAACACCTCTCCCCCATCCCCCTTGCTTCAGACTGCACTGACTTTTTTCCCCAGACACTACAGCTACTTGAAACTTCCCCCTTCTGACAACATACCTGTTTCTGTCAGGGTGCTGGTAAGCCCACCTTTCCTATTCTCTGCAGAAAAAGCCTAGGACATCTGTAAGCACATATGTAAAACTCAAACACTTCACTCACTAGGACCAGGAGCACAGTGACAGAATCACAGACAGGATTTGAATAAAAAGTTCAAGACGGAGAGGAAGGTGTCATATAAGATTAGAGAACTTCTATTTTAGTTCATTGTAGCACTACGCTGTAGACAAGACATGTCTTAATTTTTTTAAGACACTGAATTTTCATCTATTACAGTTAGCAACTACTTGCATTAGGAGGGCAGGGTCATGCCATGGCAGAGAGAAAACAAGGCAGAACAGGGACTAGATGGGCCTTGCCACAACCAAACACAATCCTTCCCAGTTCTGGGGAAAGGGGGGGGGCGGGGGGGGAAGGCACAACCACATAGCAGACATGTCCAGACACTGCCTCCTCATATGGCAGCTCATTTCACACCCAGTCACTGAGGACATTCTTCCATCAGCACCTGAACATCCTACAACCTCCACAAAGATCCATTACACATTTTCTCTGGGTATTTGTGTTAATCCCATCCAACATTATTTATATGTGTAGGGAATGCCATAATGCTCCTCATCATTTCTCAGCTGGGACTGCAATACAGTTCCCAATATCAAGAGGCTGGTGTTCCCTCTAGAGTTGCAATGGATGTTGTTCTTTAACCCCTCCACACACAGATGTAAAATTCTTTGCTTTCTTGCAGCGGCTTCAGACTGACTCACTGCTCCATCTGCTGTGAGATTCAAAGCATACACTTCTTGTCCTAGGCTGCAAGATGGTACTTCATGCAATTAAAACATCAGCTGTCACGTTATGAAATTTAAAAGTGATGGCAGTAGTCTTCTGATACCCTGGGATAAAGTATGCCCCTAAAGCATGCAGTGAGAATAGCAAAGCAGAACATGAATTTGGGTATAAGAGTGAGGACTGTGTTATGTTAGTCTTCCAAAGCTCGAAAAATAAGGGAAGATCTAAGTCAGCTACCCAGGACTAGCTACTGAAGCATCAGTGAATACAGCACAGCAGAGGTTGCAATTACAAACACAACAAAAGACATGGTAATTCCAGCTCCACTGCAGGTTAGTATTGTTCAACTGCAATGTGGTATGCCAGAGATGCAACGACTTGCGCAGGGTTTGTCTAGATAAAGGGCAACTCTACAGTGCCTCAAATCAGAGCCCTAACTCACTTAGGCCCAGCAATACACCGCAACAAGTCTAAACATCTTCAGAGGTCTGGATTTAACTGACCTGGTTAAAGTTAAGTCTGTAGCAATACCAGGAATATAATCGGTATCCCTCAATTCCCAATTGTGCTGTGGTTGAAAAGTAGACTCAGTTTCTTCTCACAAAAGCAGATCTAGCAGAAATTCCAATGTTTTGTGGTTTGGTTTTTTTAAGCTGAAGAACATTTTTATCTGTTATCCTATGCAGCATCTGTTCAGACTTAACTGAATTCTTGAATATTTGTTTTGCTAACCTTGTTCCAGAGATTATTCAAACTAAGTTTGTTAAAATGACCAGTTACACGGCAATCCTGGTGCTGACAAATTACCTGTTTCTTTTTGTTATGCAGAAGGCTAATACAACTCATTTGCCTGTTACTGCATTCATTAATTAAAAAATACAACAGTACGATCAATTCTGAAATGTACTTCTTTCTACAATGAACAAGATGTTCAAAATACTTTCATGTAATTATTCTGCAGATCCCTTTTCAAAAGTGCTTGGTATGAGAGTCTGTGAACAGACTCCTGGCTCTGGATGAAATCCAGGGAGATTCTACTTTTTTATTCCTATTTTATTTCCAAAGTTAGAGTAGAGAGGCACGCTGTTCTCCTCCACCCTTAAGAAGGGGCAGTTAGTACCTTTTCAACAATCCTCATAATGCATCCAAATTTTAATTGGATTGGAGACCAGATTCATGGAATTTTTTCATGCCTTTTTTAAGCAATACTTAACTGAAAGCACTGTGTGCAGAGGAACCCTGTGATGGGCTATCTAATCTTAGTCCTACACAAGCTCAGAGCACCAGAGGTGTGATGCCAGGACATCAAAACCTCAAGAGAGACAGGCTAAGGAGGAGGTGGGGACAGTTAAAACTCTTAGCAATTTTAGTATCAGTGTAATTAGGTACAATTAGGTGACTTAAGAATAACCTTGTCTGATTCATTAGATAGCTTCTACAGAAGGAACACGTCTTAATGCCTTTGGCTTTCATTGAGATTTATACAGAAAAATCCACAAAATATCCTTTGCTATCTTCCTTTCCTTTTATACATTATTATGTATAAAAAAATTCTATCAACACAAAATTTTGAAGTTTAGTTTGTAAAAAAAAGGTTCACAAAGGTTGTTTAAATGGCACGTCCACTTCAGAGCAACCCAGAAGATTCAATACAAAAAGAGGATGAGAACTAGGGATCAGTCACATGTAGGTAACAGGTTCATACTGACAAGTGTGCATGTAGTGAACCCGTAGGGTTTTGTGAAAAAATATTTCAATTGATTGTTTACTCCAAACTCCAACATGAAGTCAAGCATTGACTATGTCACTTGTCAGAAACAAACAGCTTAAGAATAACATTGAATCCTGACTTAGTTAAAAAAGTTCAAGTATATTCTGAGCAGTCTTCTGTTCTTCGCCTGGGGCTACGCTGTCCTCATTTGCTGATCAACAGTCATTAAGTGTAAAAACAGTTGTCATTTTACAGCTTCAAGTTCTTTATAAAAAGAGCTTTTTCAGGGTGCTTTACAAAAATTTTTCCTTGTTCTTCATTTCTGTAGATGATACGGTAAGACAGCGGGGAGATACTTGTGGCTCCATTTTTAATAGCCTCTTCCTATTTTAAGAGGGAAGAAGAAACAATTCACATCTTAGATGCATTTAAAGCAAATAAATTATATACATAACACTAAAGGAGTTTTTAGAATAAAATAATTTATCATAATTAGCTGTTCTCACAGTCCTTTTTGAATGCAAAAAAACTAGCATGGTCTTACACAGCATCAAAAAATGCAGAATACTATGCTTCGATTTAAGCTAGCTACTGTGATGCACAGAAGCTTTTTGCATAAAACTATAAACATCTGTAAGAGATTAAAAAATACAACATTGTTTAACATTTAAAAGCTTTAGATATCAGGAGCCACTCTTATTACTGAAATGTAAAAACCACACTCACCCCGAAAGCTTCCTCCACCACCTCTTCCTCCTCTGAATCCTCCTCCTCCACCTCTTCCTCCTCTGAATCCTCCTCCTCTTCCTCCTCCTCTTCCTCCTCCAAATCCTCCTAAACATAGAAAAGAAATTACACTTTGAGGAGCATATAAATTCTTTGTCATGCATAACAACTTACTTCATTGATAGCTTCTGAAAGGAAAACAACAACAACAAAAAACCAGAAACTGTCAATTGCTGGACAGTTACTAGGTCAATTACTAGTACCTTGTCACTGCTAGGGACCATCTGCAGCATTTTAGGTATTGTTTAATAACTGATATACAATATCCAAAATACTAAAGACACTAACAAAACTCCATGATAAACTTCTTTCATAAGAGTAAAAAATTAATTAAAACTATTAATTATTAATTAATTACAACTCAACAAAACTTTGAAACACTTCTGCCTTGCTGCAAAGAGGCAGGGTAGGGAGAAGAGGCAAGAAACTGCAATGTAAGAAAAAATTAACTTCAGCTTTAATTGACGAGTACATCACAAACGATGTTGAAAAAGCAAAGAATGAGATCTACCAGGTCATTCACCCCTCTCAAACATTGCATTTGAAGTATTTTGTCCAAACTAGATTTTTAGAACATACTAAAAATACAGCTTTCACTGACAATTTTGTGTATTATCTACAACCTTTTACCACAAGTTTGCTTAGTAGCCATGCTTTCTGTCTCTTATAAACAAGCATACTCTCCTCCCTATGTTTTGGAGCTGTTATTTAGCTAGCTACAGAAGCCTAGGTCTTGCCGTTGGAGAGATATCACCATCTCTTCTGTTGAGTCATCAAACAAATATGCTTAACATTTTTCTTTGCAATACAACTGTTGATATTCAGGTAACTCAATGGCAGCTTTACCAATACCCCCCCCAAAAAAAACCAACCCCCAAAATACCTGCCCTCCTCTCCCCCCAAAACAGCCCGCCCCACACCAAATAAAAGCCAACATTCTGCAGCTCCCATTCTTGGGATCTTACCTCTACCACCACCTCTTCCTCCTCCACGTCCACCACCACGTCCTCCTCTACCACCTCCTCTGGGAGCACCTTTTTCTCCAGGTGGCCTTGGCAAAAATCTCTGAAGGGGTAGCAGCTTTGCTGGATCAATGTAAAACTGTAGAAAGAGAGTTCCATCAGGCTTTGAAAATACCAAGACTAAAGAGCAGATTAATGTCTCCCTTTACAAATATCCACAACTGGGTCTCAACCCTTTATGTCCAACTGTCCTCTGCAAATAGCCAAATAAAGAAAGCATGCAAGAATTAAACCAAAGTGTTATAAAGTTATTAAAACATAGATGATGCTTGAGTTTCATTTGCTACATCTTTTTTTGCGAGGCAGGGAGAAAGAAGAATGTGGCAGGTACAAAAGTGAAAAGGAAGAGGAAACGAATACTTAATGTTTATAAAGGACAACTAGCATTTAAAGTTAATAAAAACTTAATAAAGCTTTTATTATGTGATGACAGAGTAGATTTATCTAACTCATGAGATACAGTAGAATTCTGTTATTGAGATTGGCTAACCTTTTGCATTTTTTTAAATGAAGAGGCTTTCATGTTCTCAGACAGTTTCACTGAAAAATACTGTTAGTTTCTTTAAGGAACACGGCAGGAATAAAACATTAGAAATCGTGACTTTGATTATTATATGAAAGGCACATTCAGATATTTTCTAAATTAGTATTTTATAAATGAAGTTAAACATCATCACCGCAAATGAAAAACTACAATTAAAAGATCAGGAGAAACTATTTCCAATTTTTCTCATGTTTTTTTCATAGTTACAAATACAGTGTTCTGTGGCAAAATCATTTTTTCCCTCCATGTATTAAAGCATAAGGAAGAACACAGCAGTGGAAAGAGTACATAAAAACATAATTGTAAAGAAACAAATTTGTATAGCAAGTGATGACCTCTTTAGGCCCAGGGTGACCTCAAGGCTTATCTGGAACAATTTATATGCTGCAGGGGCTCTGCTAGTGCTGCTGCTGCTGCTGCTGGTACAACTGCCTGACTGTGGAAAGGTAAGAGCCAGCAGGGACTGCTGGACCAACCACATGCCCAGCCTCATTCTACACTGAAGTGGCAGACACTCTCTGTAACTCTCCATGCAGTCTTGCATGAATCCTTTGGCTCTCTAGTATGCAAGGACATTGGTTCGGGGTTCCCAAGATCAAAAGGAGCTGCTGGCCAACTCTGCTTAATTACAATTCAAAATTAAATGGAGAAGCAAGGAGCTGCAAAATCCAGTAACGTATTTTCTTAATATGCTGTTGTAGGAAGGAAGCAAGTTTCTGAAATTCAAATAATTCCAATAAAAAAAGTAAATCTGCAAGTTAATACATTCAGAGCGTGCGAGTGATTTAAACCTTCACATTTTACTTCACATTTAATGTGGGAGAGGAAAATGCATACAGCTAGCTACTGATGCTCAACCAGCCAACACAGGCTAAGTCTTACTGCCACGTTAAAGGGTTACTCCCCTAGTTGTCCTGCTTTTGTCATGGATTCTGTCAATCTGGCAGTGACAACAGAATGGACCCAGTGCCTCTGTCTCAACAAGCTTGCTTTGCAAAAGGACAACCTAGCACGAACCCCCTTTTATTGGCAGTTTAAGTAATAAGCTGGACAATGAGCAATAGGACTTCCTAGCACAAATTCACCTTTATAATTAAGTAATAAGCTGGAGCATGAGCAAGGTCCTCTAACGCACAAAAAAAACCCGCTCCCTTGATCCAACTCTATTATAGGCAAGTAATCTATAGCAGAAAACGTGGTCGGGTAGCTCGAAAAAAGTAACATCTCGAACCACCGTGGATCCAAAAGACATCTGCCAGTACTGGTACTGACTGAAAACCTCTGCCCAACTGTCCTGGTTTTGGCTGGGATAGAGTTAATTTTCTTTCTAGTAGCTGGCATAGTGTTATGTTTTGGATTTAGTATGAGAAGAATGTTGATAACACACCAATGTTTTCAGTTGTTGCTAAGTAATGTTTAGACTAAGTCAAGCATTTTTCAACTTCTCATGCCCAGCCAGCAAGAAGGCTGGAGGGGCACAAGAAGTTGGGAGGGAACACAGCCAGGACAGCTGACCCAAACTGGCCAAAGGGATAATCCATACCATGTGATGTCATGCCCAGTATATAAACTGGGGGGAGCAGGCCTGGGGGGGGATCACTGCTTGGGAACTAACTGGGCATCATCTGGTGAGTGGTGAGCAATTGTGTTGTGCATCACTTGTTTTATACACTCCAATTCTTTTATTATTATTGTCATTTTATTACTGTTATTATTATCATTATTATTTTCTTCCTTTCCCTTCTACTAAAATGTTCTTTTTTCAACCCAGGAGTTTTACTTTTTTCCCCAATTCTCTCCCCCATCCCACTTGGCGGGGGGGGGGAGGGAAGCGAGTGATCAGCTGTGTGGTGCTTAGCTGCTGTCTGGAGTTAAACCACGACACCAACATAAGGTAGTCTGTCATACTGGAAAAGCTTTAAGTTAGGCACGTAATGTGAATGAGTCACCTACCGACACCATCAGTTCCAGCTAGACTTGTGACTAACATCTAACTGGTAGCCAAGCCTTGAACTACTTTAAAATCCTAGAGAAATTCCATTTAATAATCAATCAGCCTTCAACAAACCCATATGGTACATCACACATTTTTTCAAAGGATACAAAATCTCTCAGCTGTCCAAAGATTTCATCCACTTTGCCAATCTGTTCCTTATTATCCAAGTACACTGGGGCATTGAAATAAGGCACCTTGTTTTCTTCTGTTTTACATTTACAAACAATGTCATCTTCGCACGGATGCATGAACTCTCCCAATACTGAAATAAAGAACAAACAAGCTAAAGATCTGGAGCAGTCATTCTAAATTAAATAAATATAATCTCTTCACGTAACTTACAAACTACCCTTTCTGGAGGCCCCTGGTCGTATCCGCCTCTGTTGAAGCCTCCTCGTCCACCTCCCCGTGCAAAGCCACCTCGTCCACCGCGATTAAAGCCACCTCTGTCACCGCCGCCACCTCCTCCACGATTGAAGCCACCTCCTCTTCCCCCTCCACCTCCTCTTCCACGGAAAGACATGCTCTACGACCTCCTAAACTGTGGACAGAAATCAGCCGTTTAAGAAGTAAAAGCTGGTTCACGTTTGATTTGCTGTACAAATGAAAGTCTCCTGACAGCCTTGTTTGTTAATTTAACGGTCAGCCATTTCAGTCCTCACGAAAAAGACGCAGGCACGTGAAAACTCAAGTTTACACCTCAGGTGCCATCCACTGCGACGCCTACCTGTAAAAAGCGACTCGCAGCGACGGGGTGTTTTTCACTCACACACACGTGGGAGGGTCGAACGTGCTCTCCAGCCCCAGCACAAGGCTGTGCAACCCTCCAGCCCCAGCCCCGCCACGCAGCGGCACAAAGCGAGAACACGCTCGGCGCACACCCACAGCGCCTTTCCCAGGCGCCTCACGGGGCCCGCGGGGCGCCGCTGCCGCTCTGGGTGCGGGGATCCCCACCGAGGGCGCCCTCCCCCCGCGCCCCGGACCCCCACCCGCGGCCCAGCGCGGCCCTCCCTCGGAGCTGCCACCGGCCCTTCGGGCTGAGGGGCAGGACCGGCGGCGGCGGCCCCGGCCGCTGAGGAAGGGCCAACGGCCGCTAACGGCTCACGTCCCCCCGTCCCGCGCCCTGCCGCGTCTCCAGCCCGACCCCCTCGCACGTGGCGTACCTCCACACACACAGACGCGGGCGGGCGCGCCGCCAGCGGCCACTCGCCTCGGCAGCGCGCGCCGCCACCGGGAAACCGCCCACGCTGCCGGAAGCGAGGCTGCCTGCCGTAAATGTAAACGGCACCGGCTCCAAGCGGCACCGTCGCAAAAGGAGCCCAAAGCAAGTCATTCTGCTGGGACGCCGCGGCTCCTGGCGTCCCGAGCGGGCGGGCGGGCGGACGGCTGGCTGGCTGGTTCGCTCGCTCGCTCGCTGCTCCGGCTGTTGCCGTCTGACGCCGCGGTCGCCTCCTCGGCGGGAGGGTGCCGCCATCAAGAGCGTCGGCTTCGGTCCGAGCGCGCGGCTGCGGAACCGGCGGCGGGGGCGGGAGGGGGGAGCGCGCGCCTCTCCCTCAGGCGAAATCCCCTTCCCGAGGCGATTTGGGGAGGGGATGCTTTGGTTCTGCTGGCTTTAACGACAGCGTTCCTGGAAACTGACTTTCGGGAGGAGTGCTTCGGGTCGTCTGTCTGAAAATTCTCCACACAAATCGCGCAGTGCGGGTTTGTAAGCCCGCCGAGTATGCAGTGGCCGCGACGTGGATATGAGTGCTTCTCCATATGGATGAAGACACCTCTCTCTCTCACACACATAAAAGCATACTTATCTCTTACAATAATCTGGCAAAGATGAATGCCTGCCATCGGGAGAACCAGCGTGATGACTGGATCAGTCTCTCTGGCAAAAGAAACGTGTCTCCTTCATAAGTGCTTCCTTTTAATCATTTACTTTAAGGGCTTTACTTTTGTTATCTCGTCCTGCACTTACAGTAAAACCAGTTAAATTGATCTCTCTCTTTTGGAGAGATCCGGTTTATCAGTTAATAGTTGAGGCTTCTGTACTTTATTTCTAAACACGCTTTGAAATATTTTACTAACAGTTAAAAATTAAACTCAAATCTAACAACTGACATTCAAAAGAATCCCAGCCAGAGGAATTTGTCTAAAAGAGAGATAAAATTTCATCATGCCAGTGGTCCCGGTTTTCTTGGTTTTCTTGTCTCTCTCTTGGTTTTGTGGATCAGAGGTAAGAATTTATTTTATTGTGGTAGCAGCAATTTATTTCTAAAAAAAAAAAAAAAGTTTAAAAGCAGTTTATTGTTATAAAGGCAAAACCAGTTGCTTTTTTAAAGTTTCCTTTCGAAGTATTTGTGTTGCACACATTTGTTTTAGCCCAGCTTGAATGTTTAGAGCTTGCTATTTCTCTTGCATGTCTTGATTTTATCTGGGATTTACGCCAACAGGCTTCTGGAAAAGATTTTAATCATGATCCAATCCTAAACCCAATTTGCAAGCATGGGTGACCACAGAAAGGTGCTGCAATTTTCCCTGCCCCCCCATTTTTGAGAAATGAGATTCCAGCCTTCTAACGTAGCAACATGGTACATCGCACTGCGTGAAGGTTTGCTGCGGAATGTCTTCTGGCAGAAGTGTCCCAGAAAGCCCATCTGGGCTGAGCGTTCAGCATGCCCCGACTATTTTGGAGAAACCCTTAGATAAAAATCAGCACCTTTTGTTCCTATTCAGGAGAAACTCTAGTACCATATTGGAGTTATGCCAAGCCGGATCTGGCTCACAGTTTGGATTGTACTGACCTGAGAACAGCAGGAAGAAGTTAGTAAGTTTATACAACTGTTAAAGGGGGGCTTGTTGGACTAAATTCTGCCCCAGCAACATTCCTGCTGACTTTAGTATGGCCAGGATTTCTTCACAAGAACTTTAAACTTCAGCTCTGTTGATTCAGTTGACACAGTCAAAGCTGATAAATCACATTTGAGGACTAACTTTTCTCTCCCATTTTTATGCAAAGTCTATCCCTATATATTTTTCATGTTTCAACATTCTTCCTACCCGTAGATCTTAGTAAGCAAAAGCACTCAGCCAGCAACGAAGTCACCAGAGAGCTGCACAAACACAGGTGCAGAGTCAGTCACCGAGAGGCAGTTGGATGGAGGGTCAGAATCTGTACTTGCAGTCCAGTGATGACCAGCAACCACACTGCAAATGCACTGTTGTGCAAGATACAGGAAAAAAGCTGATAAAGAAGGGCACTTATTTTTCAAATTTCTTTAAGATACTTGTTACTTCAGCAGTCACACAGTGAAGCAAATCATTAATTTTTAGATTTATTTGCTTCTATGTAGTTCATAAATATTTACAGGTGATATTTAAACCCAAAGCCAACCAAGCCAATAAAAACATCTCAGAAAAAAATAAGTTGCTATTTTTTCTGTTTTTCTGGTGTTTAAGTCCGCTTATGTTTTGATTTGCTTACTATCCCATTGCTGTGGTGTGTTGTAAACCACTAGCTTAAAAAATGTTTAGAATCTGCTGTGTGCTTCAGCTGATGTTCGAAGAGTTCCCACTCCCCCAAACAAAAGTTTGTGGAATACCAGTAAGAGTGAAGATCATACCAGGTGAATGATCCAAAAGAAAAAAAAAAAAACCAAAACAAAACAGAAAAACTGAGAAAGATGAGCTGGCCAAAGACAAGGGAATAATCACTATAAATGATATTTAGCAGCTTTGTGCTCGTAAGATAGGAAAAGGCTTATGAATGAACACTTTGTTGAGGTCAGTAAAGGGATCTACAGAACTCTCGGTGCAGTTCTTAGTCTTACTCCCCCCCTCCCCTTTTTTTTAATTTTGTGCCTTGCAGAATGTAGCATCTTATGCTGAAGAAAACCAGTTTCAGCAGGTTGAGCCTGCCGCACCAGCTGAGCAAGGCACCTACCTCATACAAGAATGCTTAAGCAACCAATACACACACAAATCCTGTGAGAAAGTTTTTTGTCACCCATGGGAACGATGTGTGGAGGGAAAATGCCTTTGTAAGCTTCCCTACCAGTGCCCAAAGAATGGCTCTTCAGTTTGTTCTACCAATGGAAGGTACTTCCCTACTTACTGTCACCTAAAGAGCTACGAGTGTCAACAACCCAAAGCAAAGTTTCTGCACAAGGGAAAATGCATGTCTGAAGGTATTAACACCTCCTTTTCCAGAACGTTTCAGTCAGTCATTTGTGGCCAACAGCTCAGAAAGTCTGTTCCTTTCCTTGCACTAGTAAGACCATGACACAGAAAATGAGAAGTCATTGAAAATGGGGAGTATCTGTTGATTTTCATAAAAATAAAGTGATTGACAGGCCCAGGTCACTCCACTGCTGGTATGTTGCTCAAATCATCAGGTAGAAAGGGGAGAAATAGACAAAGGAAAGAGCTCAAAGGTTTCCAAGCAGGGTGTTGACTATGGTGGGAGGCACAGCAGGAGAGGGGCTGCTGAGAACATTAGCAGAGAGGGATCTTCTGAAGAGGGACAGACCTCACAGGAGCAAGAGTCCAAGGAATGGAGCCAGGCTGCTGAGGTGCATGTGGGAGTGCACGGGGAGAAGGTAAGCCATGTTCATCTCTATCATCTTCATGCTGTGGATTTCATCAAAACAGAAAGCTACTGGCCTGCAAACCAGCGGTGGTTTTGTGCACTGACAAGCAGCTGCTTGTTCTCACCTGCTTTTTAGGCTGCACCACTCTGCTTTGTCAGCTCAGCCTCCGTCTGAGTGCAGGGAGAAGTGGCTCCTGCTAACTAGGTGGGTGGCCCCTTTCAGCAGTAGCGGTTGCTCTTCCTACTCGTCCTCCAGCCCCACCTTCACCCAAGGCAGCAGGAGCAGCAAGCCAGGCCCAGGGCTCTCCTGCCCACTCTCTGGGTACCACCCCTCCCTTTCCCCACAGAAGCAGCAGCTCAGCCCATCGCCCTCAGGGTGGCAAAATTCAATTCTGCCTATTCCACTGAAAAGGAGCGGAGAGCCCCTGTGTGTTCCTGGTGCATTCTCTATACGGCTTCACTGAGCTGAGGACCTTAGCTCCACTGTAAACAGCGGAAGTTTTGCTACACAGGTCATAGAAGCAGGATCTGGCCATCTCAATTGAAGTGTTACTGGTTGGTTATCAAAAGTCCTCTAATGGAAGTCATCATACTAAGATGCAACCTTTCCTTGGTAGACCTCCAGGTACTCTTACATGATAGGAGTCATTACCCTCATTTGTCCTGAAACTGGTATATTCTGAAAAAGTGGCAGGCTCAAAGCCACAAAGTCAATCCTCAGAAAAATGTGGAATAATGCCTGAAGCTTCTGATTCCCAATCTACTGTTCTTCCCCTACGAACTCTGGCTGTCGATACAAAATTAGTCCTGATTTGTTTCTGTGCTGTCTTTCCACTAGATACATTTATATAATGATTTTATTTGGGGATTTTTTTTTCTCTCTTTTCTTTTTTTTTTAAGAAACATTTTCAATCTCTGTGGGCCATGGAGATTCAAATTTGCTTCGAGTAAAACCTATGAATCAAAAGAACTACATTTTTGTATGTGATGGTGAGTGGACTATGAATGAAGCAAATGTGGCTTGCAAGCACCTTGGCTTTGAATCGTAAGTTTGGGGAATTTATCTCTGGATAACTGCAAGGGATCTGAAAAAGTAGCAATGCTTACGTAAGTGTCAGTCACAGTCAGCCAACAGTTAAGACAGAAAACTCATGAACAATGTATTGGCTACAATATTCTGATAAAGCTTCTCAAATTGACACCTGAGAGTGAAAGCCAAAACATAGATTTCTGTGTTCTATTACAGGTTACAACTACAAAAACCATAATTGTTTTACTTTTAAAATAAAGCTGAAGACCAATGCAGACGTTTTCTCTTGGGTCTGTGTAAGGGAAACTGCGTAGATGGACCATCCCCAAGTAGCTCTGAGCAATAACCTGCATGCAGAGAAAAGTTTCTTACAACAGCTGACAACAGGGTACAGCTCCGTTTTGCCACTTGCACCAGCCAGGCTAACAAGAACCGGAACACACATTTTTCTTCACCCCTTGCCCCCACTGCCATTGCTTGCTTTGGCCCCAGGGACGGCTGAAGCCACACACAGCTTGGGTTTTTTCCTGCGACCACACTGATGACCTAAGTTGCACATTCAGCTCCTCATAAAGAGTCAACTCTGTATTCTGTACATAATAATTTTACACATATACAACTAATTTAACTTAGGAAGGGCCACCTCCCCAACCCTACCTGAAGACTAAAAATGCTATTGCAGTGCCCTAAATTGTCTCCTCTAGGTGAGAAGCAGATATTTCCTAGTCCTGATCAGTATCTCTTTAGATAGCAAAGAAGGGTTTGTCCTGGAACAGAGCATTCAGCACTGGAGTCCCATTGTAAGCCTCTCTAGTTACTTATTTACTCGATCCATATTTCTTTAAGGTAGGGGACACATACACTGTTAGGAGTATACCGCTCAGGTAAAACCAAGGGAGATAAAATTTATTAATCCCAGCCTTGCAGCGGCCTGAGCTTCCTCAATATGCATTGGTTTTGATGACATCAAGGATACTTGACCCCGTGCAGGACAGTTTCCAAATTATGGCTCACCTGTGTCCACACACAGACAGAGATCTGAGCTTACAAGTTTTGCTACGTTAAGGAGACTTTTCTATCCATCATGATACACAGTGACTGTCATAGAGCTACGTATGGATTTAGGGACAGTTCTATGTGGCAACCTGCAAAAATTAGCACTTCTACTTACCTCTAAACAATTCCATGGGAAGTCTGCTTTTTCTTAGCCATGACCAAAATTCTTTAACACTGAGGAAAATCATATAAATTCTAAACATTAAAAGCAGTGGATAATCCATTGTGAAATGATGTAATTTGTTGTTATTATTTGTATCTTCACAGAGGTGCTGAGTATTACCAAACCAATTCCAGCATCACAGAATCTGCCTCAAATTCGTTGCACTGTGTGCAAATAACTTGCAGGGGCCTAGAGACAAGTCTTGCTGAATGTCACATAGAGATGAAATCAAGAGACAGTAATGAGGGATTTGTTAGCCTCCAGTGCCATGAAAATCTAAGAGGTTAGTAGGTTTTTTAGTTTTATATCTATTTGGGGTTCTTATATTTTAAGTTTCTTTTAAATAATTAGGACCTAGTTTGCTGAACTCCCAGCCACAGCAAACCTGCACTGAAACCTTTTGATTTTTTTAAATAATCCTTTTGCAGACTTTAAGACAGTTGAGGCCATCTGGAATCAAGACAGTCTTGAGTTTATCAGTTTGGAAAATCACTGTTGCTCCTAAAGTATTTTTACAGATATTTCCCAAAAGTAAATATATTTCACCCATGGTTCTGTTTGTTCACTCATCCCTTCCAAGGGTACCAAGGTATATGGTATCCCACAAGTCTTGTCTCTCTGGGGTTAACTGGTGAGGAGAGAGGTGACAACCTCCTACTCACTGCTTTGTCTGTGAAGGAGATCAATTACAACACTAGCAGCACTGTGGCCAGACAAGCATGACTGTAGCGGAACTGCTCACGTCTCCTGGGGCATTTTGGGACTCCTCAGTTTCTCACTGATATAAGGGGAATCAAGTCCTTGTTTTGACTTCTGACAGCTTTCTGTTCTATGTAGTGGGCTTTCTTTGGCACTGATAAGCATCAGCCTGAGATGGTGCTGGTTAGGAGAGCTATGAATCGTCTCAGGTTTTTCTTATGCCACAAAAGTAGGAGTTCACAGACTCTTGATGACTTCCTTCTAAAGGGGGAACAGCTGTCATTTTAATCACTTGAATCATTTACAGTGGGTTTGAACCGATCATTTCTGGTTTAGTCCTGGTCTAGAAGAAATGAAGTTCCCTTTGCCAGGCTACTCCAAGTTGGAGGAGGAAAATAAGTGGTCACACTGAAAGCTTGATGAGAAGGTGATTAAAACAATAAAAAAGATTCTTATATACTTTAGTGGGTCCCAGAATGCCTACTGTTGATAGGCCAAACTGCTAACAGAATAAAATGCACAAGCAGAATATTTCCGTGGGCAGTTCTGAACCTATAGACATTTCCACACTAACTTAATTTTCATTGTGCTGCACAGCTTGTTCAGATGGTGAGTTTCGTTGTGTCAACAAGAAGTGCATTTCTCTGAATAAAACCTGTGATGGAATCAATGACTGTGGAGACCTAAGTGATGAACTGTGCTGTAGAGGTAACATTTTCCTTTCTCAGCTGTTTCAAAATCATTTCAGCAGAAAACCAGCCCCAAAGAATTTTTACAGTGATGTAACACCTAAAGTATCTTTTCCAATAAGTCACTACATTAAAGCAATCAAAGTATACATAGTTCATGTATACATAAGTGCAAAAAAAGTAGGCATAATATAGGTTTTTGAAGCAGGCAACGGTTCTCTGAGAATCTGGATTTCCTTGGAAGATGAGGACATAAAATGAGATTATTTAGGAGGCTGTTAAACAGTGATAAAAAAAAGAGCCATGTTAGAATGAAAATGTCTCTTTAGTTGGGAAAAATCAATAGTAATTAAACAAAGACACTGTTTTTCCAATGAACTATCTTTAAACCAAAGTAAGGTCTCTCTTAAATTTATTACTAATGCAAGATTATCCACAGAATATCTGTGAACAGTTCCTGTCACATTGCTTGTTCATGAGCAGTCATTCTTTCAGCATCTGCAATTCCAGCTGTAACAATTTTGATTAGAAACAAGGAATGGATCTAGCATGAGCTGAATGCAGGAGAATACTTTCAGAAGCTGGGTTTCAGGTGCCAAATGGTAATGTGGGTTACAAATCCCATCACTATCCCTAAATAACCTTAATTTTGTAGTTTTACAATTGTCAGTAAATTTAATCTGATAATCATGGAAACACAGTCACAGGTATTTTAGGAAAAAATAATAAATACCTGTGGCTTCATATATTTAGAGGACATTTATCCAGATTCCACTTGACCAAAATAGTGCTGTTTCAGCTATATGGGCTGAAAACAATGCTTCCTGGAATCACAAGCAGTATTTCAACTGAGTTCAGTGGTCTTTGGATCATATTGGGATATCTAGATACTTTCAGAGGACTACCTTATTTTCTGTTAAAGACATATATCCTTCAATAGTACACTGACGTAAGATTATAAATTAGCTCAAGAAACCCCACCATAAATTCAAGCACTGCTTTGCTTTTGGTAACATACAAAGTGATCACAAGAATTAAATGAAGGTTATTCTCAGGTTTATAATGTTTTATATAATCATGAATTTTAGAAGAAACAAGTTATTAAATCCAGTATCTTCAAAATAGGATTCTTGATTCCTAACCCTGCATTTAGGCATTTAGCTCATTCAAACAAAAGCCAGTTTGGACTCTGATTTTGGGGGTGGAATTTGACCCAAGCATCATAAATTCCTCATTTGAGATGATCAGTAATGCTGGCAAAACTGGAGGTCCTTTGGCTGAGGTTGAGTGTGGGCATGTTTTGTGGATGAAACTGGTAAGGAGTGATACCAAGTCTAGAAGTACACTACTGAACTGGTTAGAGATATCCACATTTTTTAAGTCTTAAAACTTCCAAGACTGTAAAATGAGGAAAGCTAAGTATGCATTTCGTTTTACACTTACAGAGCCTCCTTTTGTGATCTATTTATGAACAGCCAAGTCCCCCATAACATGGATATTATATTGTATTTATATTTTAAAAAGCTAACTATGTGAGCTTGCTGAATCACATGATCCTGTGATTTACATTTGTAATTCTCCTGTGTTACAGAGTGCAGAGACAACAGTTTCCACTGTCGGTCAAATATCTGTATTCCGAATAAGAATGTCTGCAACAAAGAAGTTGACTGCCTCACAGGAGAGGATGAAGCTCGAATTCTCTGTGCAGGTTTCCTTCTGAAAGATGTTTTTGTTTCTTTGCTTTCATTCTGCTCAATTATAACTAGAGACTACACAATGCATATTATTAAATTATTTAACAGATTAGCAAAACCAAAATGCATGCAAGAATTAGTCTTACCAATGTTATATTATGCATAGTAGGAAAAAAAGGTTATGTAATTTTCCTCCCTTTCCTTCTCGAACAGAATAGCAAGAAAACTAAAGGAAGGAAGAAGTAGATGATGTTTTAGGAGGCTTAAGGCAGATTATGTCTTTTGCTTACGTGGCCATCTATCAAACTGATATCCCCTATTTGTGAAGAAAGCATAGACAGGGCAGGCAGGAATATTTTCCTCACAGATGAGGAATTCAACTAGTTTGTCAATATACTAATTCTTCCGTGCTGTTCCCCTCACTCTTGAAAAGACCTTGTTTTGTTTTGAAATTATAATGTTTTTCCTTGCTCTGATAAGAGACAAAGTCTAAAGCCAAAAAGTAAACACTATTTGTAAGTGGTAATTGGTAAAGGTAAACTGAACTCTAAATGTAAACATTACTGTCAGTAACATGAGAACAGACCCAACCCTCAACTTCCATTTAGGAACTGAATTCAATGGGCATTTTGTTTGAATAAAAGCTGACAAACCAGATTCAGGAAGCATTTAATTTACCTCATGTTGAACACCAGCCCTTACCCTGTTAAAGGAGGCACACAGTACACAATAGCATCATCTAAATTGGGGGGGGGGGGGGGGGGGGGATCCTGTTACCTAATGCTCCTTTGGGCTTTAGAAAGTCCAAAAAGTTGATGGGGCAAGAGGAGTAATTTCTGTTGTTTCCTCGTGGAGAAGAATGGGATATCACTTTAGACATCAAAAACCAAAAAAAGGCCATTTCTCAGGGTGTTTTTGCAGAAGGGCTCCCTAAGCATGGAAAGCAGAGTAGATGTCATGTAGTTATAAATGAGTATCTGTGGGATGTAGGTCATTTGTAGGCTGAGCAGCCAGAGTGTCTAGCAGGAAAGGAAGCAGCAGGCACCAGGCTGAGAGAGTATTGCTGTCCATGTGAAATGCTGTGCCCTTATGCATTTAAAGCGTGTACCATGATTTTGGCACACAAACATATAATCAAGTAATAGAACAAATTTAAATGTTTGCCAGTATTTTTAGTATTTTGTTATTCTACTACAGGCAAAGGCACAGACAAAGGTGCTGAAAAACACAGTATGGATGAAGGTAAGTGTAACTAACTCTCCAAAACCAACAGCATACCCTCTTGTTAGTGGCCTTCTAGCTACCAGCCAGCTGGCCAGATCCAGAACATTCAGATATTTGGACTTTGTGATTTGGTAATATACATTCTGGGGCTTACTATTTGTCTCGCTTTCCACTAATTTCAAGAATACCATAATAATTCATCCTGGCTGAGGACTCACATCTGCATGTTTTGGCAACTGGTGGAGGTAAACCCTCAGCAAATCTAGGGGAACTGCTTCAAAATTATTTGCATGAATGCAAGCAGCAGTGGAAAATGAAGAGAAGTAATGTGATGCTAAGACACAGGCAATTTCCAAAACAAAAACAGATGCCAAAATTTTTGGTCTTTGCTTTCCTGCTACTTCAGCTACTGGCATATTCACAGCACTCAAATTTTCATGATAAAGATAAACCTGTCTCTGAATAGAGAGAACAGATACCTGAATTCTGAGACACATTCTTCCTTTTTGTTAAAGAAAGAAAAATGATAAAGACGCTTCTTCGCCAAGTACACTGCGGTCTTACAAATCACACATTAACTCGACGGAAAAGAATCGTAGGTGGAGAGATTGCAAGAAAGGTAAAAAAAAACCACCTTACCAGATATGAGTTTGTTCAGCATCAATTTAAATGGGCATTATTTTCCTTCTGTTAAAATGTACAGAAATAACAAAATCAGCTACAACACTAATTTAATGGTTTGCAGCAGTAGTGGCATTGCACTGAATGAAAGTAAAGAGAAGCACAATTCATAAAGTAAAATACGAAGTTGCAAAATTGAGCTTTACAGTACAAGTACACACTGAAAATGATTCAGCAAAATACTTAATACTATAGCTAGAAATAACAATTCTGACAAAATGGATTTAAATTTGCGCCTTTGAAACACAATACAGTAAAAAATGCTATACTTGATCATACCAGGTAGGATTCTACATCTGTTTCTCTGATTGCAAGGGGTTTGTTTCATGACAGAAAGCTGGAGGGAAGGAGGCATCGCAAAAAGTCAGAAGATTGAACAAAACTACTGCATTTTAGAACAGATATCCTTTACATCAGATGGAGCCCAATTCACAATTTCTGGATAGCAGATTTTTTATTTACGATCAGATATATTCAAGGAGATGAGGTGATACCAACAAGTGTGTTTCCCTTTATGTACTAAAAATAGTACAATTATTATGATTTCAGATTATTTGGTGGTTTTGTTTGAATAGGGTGAATTCCCTTGGCAAGTGGCAATTAAAGAAACTGGCAGTGAAGGTGCAACAGTGTACTGTGGAGGCGTTTATATTGGTGGCTGTTGGGTTCTGACTGCTGCACACTGTGTCAGGTAAAAACAACAAACTGGGAAATTATTTTCTTCTTGCAAGGCAGAAAGATTGATTTGGATATTATTGCCCTTCTTAGCTACCTGTTTTCTAATTCCTATTTGCCTATTGAATAAAACAGTTTAAAACACTGACTCACCCACATTAACGATGGGGAAGATTCAGAGAAAGTAGAGTATTTTGGCAGTGAATAGAAACATGAAAAAGTAATGATGAGTTTGAAGAGACACAGCATTCTTCAGTCCGATAGTAGGCAGGCAGGATTTCACTTTGCCTGAAAGGGAGATACAAGGGACTTCATCTCTTCCCCATCTCTACCCTGGGGAACTTCAGGATCTGTTCCCTGAGAACATCCCTGGGGTCATGTATTCCCCAGAACAAGCAAGAGCATCCCATCCACATCTGCTCACTCTTCTTTCACTTGAAATCAGAGGCATAAATGCCTGCTCTCTCTTTGTCACAGCACTAAACACAGAGGCTGGCCTTTAATTTTTTTTGTATCTGTTGCAGTACGCAGCAGTGTCACCTGCCTTGCGTTTGCTATACTTCAGAAAAACCTGGACATCAAGTCCAGAAAGAAACTATATGTATATAATATGAATTTTTATTCTAGAGAAACTTCAATAAAATACAGAAGTTTACAGCTAGTTGAAATGTACAGTGTGCTAAGTACCAAAACATATTTTATGTTACTGTTTTTTTCCAGGGCAAATCGAGTTCATCTGTACCGTGTCTGGGTTGGACTGTTGCATACAATACTGTACGACCAAGAAACGGATACTTTCAGTCTAAACCGACTGATAATCCATGAAAATTATAATGCGTCAACTTATGAAAATGACATTGCTCTGCTGGAGCTGAAAGGTTTTGGGAAAGGAGAATGCTCCCTGCAACAGATCACACCTGCCTGTATCCCCTGGTCAGAGTATATGTTCAAGGCTGGTGACAGATGCAAAGTTTCTGGATGGGGACTAGAGAAAGGTATTTGCTTTAGTGCTTACTACAAGAATGTATTATTTGTATCACTTGCTTTCTAATTGTGGTGAGCTTTCATTTTGAAAAGGCTGAAGAGTAGTTGTGCACAAAGCGCTCAGAAGAGGCTGAGTACAGAAAACAGGCTGTGGTTCAGCATTCAGCTATCACTGTTGGTTCTCTTTTCTGTACTGCTTCCTCTGCTGTTTTACCTACTTAGTAAATTGATCTGGAAGACACCCCTGGTTGAAAACTACCCTGATATTAAGAAATGTTCCTTTTGCCAATCTAAGATTTCTATTACCTGTGGTGACCTGGTAATGACATTTAACAAGTGGCGGTTTGTAGCTCACAGTGGCCCATAGTCACAGCCTGTCCTCTTGTCTGCTGCCCAAGAGGATCTGAGCTGCAGCCAACAGTTATAAAACTCAGCACATCTTGTCTCAGCCATGTTTGACTTTAGCCCAAAGATGGTTGCACAGACACAGATAAGCCAAATGTAATCACGTTTTCAAAGATTTGGGAAGCGTTTGTTTTGTATCACAGTGATTACAGCCTGGTGTCGGGAGCTACCACATACTGGTTGTGAGGCTTTCCCTGTGCATACTCAGTAGCAGTCCATAAAGCAAATGCAAAGTTGGGAACTACTAGCAAGTGGACAGAGAACAAAACAGAGAATCTCCTTAACCTTGTGAATACATAGTTCACCTGTATCTTCAGTATCTGGTCCATCCATCTCGAAAAAGGCAGAGTAGAATTGGAAAAAAGGTAACAAGGATGATCAGAGCCACATCTCTGTTTCCTAGAACACAATATACCAGTTTCCCAGTGTCTGAAAACCTTGATATGGAAAACAGAAAAAAATGAGGAAGACAAGGAAAGGGAAAGGGTGAAAATGTCACAAGATGAAAGTACTGTATTTAACACTGCAATTAAACCACTCTGCTTTTATTTTGAAATACATGTCCAATGTACTGCAATTCATATGGGGTAAGTGGCAGTGGCAGTTTAAGCTATATGCTTTATCATGTTGAAGATTATATTCTGTAGATAAGCAAATATATAACTTTCAATTTATGATATTAAATGTGTCTCGTGTACTTAACCATTTTTAATTTAGAAAAGTTTATTCTTTTCTTTTCTAGGTTATACCAAACAATATATCCTCAAGTGGGGCAATGTTAATTTATTCCAGAATTGTTCTGAAATGTATCCAGGACGATTTTTTAAACAAATGGCATGTGCAGGCAAGCATCAATTTTCTTACTATAATTTCTCTACCATCAAACCCACTGTTTATAAGGTCAGACATACTGGCTTAGAATCTTTTAGACTTGGGAAAGACAATAAACTGATTGCCACGGTATCACCATTAGCAAAATGCTAGCCATTGGAGCCTAGATGCATCCACCATTATGTATCTATTTATAAACAGAGTTAAGATGACAGTATGCCAAGTTTATATGTTTATGTGGGCAAATTTCAGCATGCAATTTGAGTTATGTTTTCTAAATACACAAGCACTTCACAGCCCACTGAACTTCCTACCTTTGATTCTGATTCAGCAACATATTTAAGCAAATGCCTGTCTTAGAGCATGTTAGTAGTCCCGTTGACTAGAATGTGACTATTCATCTGCTTAGACATTTGCCACTACCACACTGCACACCAGGAAAAATACGATTTAACTTTTCAAACTAAGATTAGTCTGGCCTGGAAACTGGTTGTCACTCCTAGTACTAAAATAAGGATTTTGAATACAGATTTTTTTGCTTCTCATGTAACGAAAGGTATAGCCAAACACATGACTAAAAGAGCAATGAGTATTCAACTTACAGAGCAGCTAGTTTCAATTGTTCTTTAAATCAAAATTAAAGGCAATATTTAAAGAAACTTAATGAGAAAAATAAAAACCAGATATAAAAGCCAAGTCATTTGTGATAAATTCAGCATGACATCTATAAGATATTGGGTTTGTCTACTGTGCAAGTTCCGTAACTTATCTTCTTGATCTCCAATGTATTTCAAGTGATCATACTTTAGCAGGAGGGAACAAAGACAGTATCACATGGGACAACATCAGAAAAGGGATATCTGGGGTTAGCTTCCCCTCCCTGATGCAAATACAAACTTTGGTATTAAGGGCTAGTATCCATGGGAGTTAGTTATACAAGCAAATATTAATTAAACTGAGTAAAGTTTAATCCCAGCATTCACATGCTCTCCTTCTTGTACCTGCCCACCTATTTTCATAAAGCTGGTAGAGAAAATAATTTTGAGGCCTCTGCCTGTCTGTACAGCTTTGTACAGATGAAACTGGCCAATGAATTATTGGGTGGAGGACACCAAAGGCAGACATGTAGTCATACACACATTACAATAGCTCCATTTCCATAGGAATCAGCCTACAAATCTTTATACCTTTTTCCTCCCACTTTTGTTCACTTTTTATGAGCTAATTCTAATGATATAATAGGCAATATGGCTGAATTCTTCTCATTGCACAGGGTAAAACAAGACTCATATCACTGACATCAAACCAAAGTAAGAGAATTTGGGCCAGCCACTAATGTAAAGAGAGGCTTCGCACTTAAAAAGAAATGAGAAGTAATAGACTGAAGAGGTTAGGAACCTCCTGTACTGGTGACCATTAGACAAATATCTGTCAGGAAGCGACACGGACCTGAAAAACCTCCTGAGCTCTGTTTTGTGTGCTAGCTTGCATATGAACTTATTTTTGCTTTTTATTTCCTCTTTTGCTTCAGGTACTTACGATGGCTCCATAGACAGTTGCAAAGGCGATTCAGGAGGACCCTTGGTCTGTTTTGATGCAGAAAATGTGGCATATGTCTGGGGTATTGTGAGTTGGGGTGAGAACTGTGGGGAGGCTGGTCACCCTGGCGTGTATACAAAAGTTGCCAGCTATTATGATTGGATTAGCCATCATGTGACAAGGAGTCTCATTGCACGGTATAATATCTGAAGCTCGGAAAATTAAATACTTCCTTCTTATCACCCATGCAAAAATGAACACTAGTCCTTTTTTACAATCAGCAGCCATGTAACTTAGCAACAATTAGTACAAATCTTTAAAGAATATATTTTGAAAATGAGTACCACAATTTTGCAGAAGCCTGTAGGAAGAGAATTTTACAGTCACGAGTCCACAGCAGAAGTCTCTAATAAAAGCACAGAAATTAAAATATCTTTTTTCTTGTTGTTCCTTTGGGTTTTTTCCACATTTCACATTGCATTTCAATTGCGGTTGTTTATTTATTTAAAATGGACAACCATACTGAAAGCAGGGGTTGGAAATTGACTGCACTGGCAATATGTGAACTTCACAGAAAGGACAGCAACCAGAGTACTTTAAAGAACTTCCATCATCTCAAGGTCTAGATCACTAGAAACCCTCAGGATGCTGCCTTACTTGGCAGCTGATTCCTTAGGCTTACTGCGAAAGTAGACTTCAGACCATCTATTAATTGACAGATTGACTATGATCATGAGATTTGTTGTAATGCAACAATTACCCAAATAACTCTGGTGGTAGTTTTTTCAGCTACAAACTCAGACAATTTTTATCTAGTTAGTATACCTCATCTGATCGTCTAGCATGGGGCAATTTTTGTAGCTTTAAGTTTTATTAATTTAACTGCAGCTGGTCACAAACAACAAAGGAATTTTAAAACTTGAATCTTCAATTTAAATAAAAAGCATCTCTACTATCTTAAGTTCTCTGTGTATGTGTATATATATATTTCTAGTATCCAACAAACTTTTAACATCAAGTAGGGGTTTACCACATATATATGTATTTTTACATATATATACAGGCACACATACATGTACACACAACTTATATAACAATATAAATATATAAAAATAAAAAAAAGTCTATACATTATACATATAGACTTAATTCTGCAAAACCAAGTTACAGATCTAAAGTTAAAAATTACGACTTTCAGTCATAAACCCCTCCACCAGATTCTCAAATTAGCACAAGCTTCCTACACCAGTATACAGAAGCATGAAATAGTAATGCCAAGAACGAAAATCCAGGGCCTGATCCTGCAATGTTCAGTCAGGGGGAGTTTTGCTACTGCCTTAGCTGACCCAGAACTGGACGAAGACAACGGGCCATCAGCAAAACTGGAATGATTAAGCAGAAAATCCTTCTGCTTTCACCAATCCTTGTGAGGAATAAATGGCATCTGTTCACACAAGACAGCTGTTGTGGTCGTGTTTTTTCTATAATTCACCATAGTCTGTTTCAGACATTTTTACATTTTCAGTGACTTTGTCTTCCAATCTTGTAAAAAACCCACATCAGCATGAATTTGTCCTGTAAAGACACTGTCAATCACCAATAACTAACGTAAGGGTATGAACTGCTTCTCTTAGCCCCCTCCCAACAAGACTTGCTATTTAGGAAAGCATTTAAGTATATTCCTACACAGGAATTATTTTGTAAAGTAATCATAGGGAAAAGCTGGACAGGTATAGGAAGAGCTCCCTCTTTTGTTTGACTTAACTTCTGTAAAGAACTTTTTCCACCTCTTTCTCCAGTTAACTACAAATAATATTAAATGCTGAGGTTAAAAAGAAAAAACAGTAGAATATTTACCATGCTCTGCCTGTTGGTCTGGAATTCTCTTGGTTTTCTTTCCGTTTCCTTTTCTTCTTTACAGTTAACTTTGTCCTGAACATACTACTATGTTCTGAGGGATTCCACACATCTTAAACCAGAACTTTCATTACAAACAGTAAAACAATTTCCACATGGTTCCACTTTAGCTCATCTCTGAAGCATCCAGAACTTAAATATAAAATTAATAAAAATTTTATAATAAAAAACCCTGACCACCACAAAACCAAACAAGATGTTTAGCAAGCGAGTTAATTTTGGTCTGATTTTTCTTTTCAGCAAATCAAGACTGGGCTTTTAATGTTTAACAGATATACTTTCATTTTGCCTTCTGTTACAACCCCGTCTTGCACGCTGGATGATGTTACCTGAAACTGAATCACTCACATGTGCAAAGCTCACTGGATCAGTTTCCTTCACATTGAACATCATCATAAAATTAGGTTAACATTTTAACACTTCAAGTACATATTCCCTACTGCATTTTTTTGGCTTCTAAATGAGCGTGGCTTCCAAAAGGTCATGTTTTTTCCAGCTGTATTAGTACAAGTTCTCCACCAGACTGCACGGAAGGAGAGCAGTATGCGGTTTTGGGCACGCTCCTCCCATAGGCAGCGTTTGCTGGGAGCCACCGCACTAAGCGAGCCCCGATGTGGTTGGCATTAAACCTGCCCTTCCTTCCAGCCAGCCCTACAGCTGCAACACCTCAGTGGCTGCCTGGAAAATCAGCCTTTCTGTCTTTCCTCCAAAACGCTGTTGCTGTCTCTCCTATTTAGCAACGCCAAGTTCACCACTTGTAACACTGCCATCAAATAAAGGCTCTCCAAAATACAAAAGGCCTGGGGTTTGGTATCCTCTGATAGCACCGGTACCTCCCAGGGTGCTCAGCCAGCACCGCCGTGCCACACAAGCCGGCAGCCAGCTGCTCTCCCGGTTTGTGCCGGGCACGTTTGGAAAAGGTCCCCCCACGGAACAAGGGGCACCGTGACGTGCTGGAGGCGGCGGCGTTTCTCCTGTTGGAACAGGCCCTGCTGCAACGGGGGCAGGTGCTAGGCCGCGTGTTGCAATGCCGCCTCCTCTTGCCATCTGCAGGTGGGGGGGAAAGGCTCTGCCCGACCTCCCCCTTTCCCCCCTCAGAGCCATCACCGACTTTTCTCCCTCTAACCCGCCCCGATCGCTCTCTCCGACAGCTGACTGTCGGCAGCAGCCCAGGAAAAGGCGTTCTGCCCGCCAGCAGGTGACTCGCGGCGCGGCCCCAGCCCTACTCTCGCACAAGGCCGTTCCCCTCCTCCGGCGGAGGGCCCGGCGGACGGCCGGGACCCCCCGCCCTCTCTCCCGCCGCGGGCCGCCGGCGGGGGGCGCCCGGAGGCGCGGCCCGGCGCTCCCTCAGGCGCGGCGGCAGGAGGCCCCTCCCCGCCGGGAGAGCGGGGGCGGCGCCCGCGGGGACCATGGCGGCGGCGGCGGCGGGCTGGGCCGGGCCGGCGGCGGAGGCTTAGCGGGCGCCCGGCGGGGCGCCGGTCGGCATGGCCCGCGCCCTGCTGCTGCTGCTGCTGCTGGCCTGCGCCCGGCTGGGCCCGCGGCCGGCGCGGTGCCAGGAGGCGCCGCAGACCCCCGACTGGCGGATGACGCTGAAGACCATCCGCAACGGGGTGCACAAGATCGACGTGTACCTCAACGCGGCCCTCGACCTCCTGGGCGGCGAGGACGGCCTCTGCCAGTACAAGTGCAGCGACGGTGAGGCGGGGCGGGGGGCCGGCGGCGCGGCCGAGACCCCGCCGGCCCGGGGCGACCCTTGCCCTCCCGCTGGCCGGCTCGCTTCAGGCGGCGCGGCCCGGTCAGGCCGGCCGGGGCTGCGGGGGCGGGCGGGCGGCCGGCGGCAGCGCTCCCGCCGGTCCCGGGCGCCGCTCCCCGGGAAACGGGGCGCGGCCGCAAAGGAAACCTCAGGAACAAGTTCTTACACACGTGTGTGTGTGTGTGTCTCTGTTTGTCTGTTGAGATATGTAACCTGCCGGGAGCCGACCCCGGCTGCCGCAGAGGGGTGCCAGGCGGGCGGTGCTCCAGAAAGGGGGGGTTCTTGCCAGGCTTTCCACCGGCGCTTCAGGAGCGCCCCAAAACGGGAGGGTCGCGTAGACCCTCTTGATCTCTCTCGGCTGAGTGGACTTAACCCCCCCGCTTGCTGGGTTGGGTTGTTTGTCAAGTCAGGAAATGAGTTTGGTGGTGGCACCCTGACCAGCCACCTCCTCAGGAGTGCCCGGGACACCGTGACATCTCCTCTCTGTACTGGAATGTGCACTTTTCAGATACGTGTTTTCTACTCCATTTCTTTTAATTGTGGCCTCCCTCGGTTTGTTTCCAATACCAAAACAAGGTGGAGAGTCATTTCTCAAATTAGCTCCACAATCTTCCTGAACTTGGGATGCAGAATTCCCTGTCTTGCTGCACTAGTAACTGTTCTGGGAGGCATGACTTTAGCAGTCTCTACTAATTTAAATTTTATTAACGTTATAGTTGTAGAAATAAAAAAAAGATGCTTCATTCCAGTTCATTTTAAAGGTTAAGCTAAAAAAATCAGAGCACTACTGTTGGCTGCATATAAAGCACAGAAGTTCTAATGAACTTACTCTTAAGTACTCTCTTCTTTAATGTAATCCTACGTATTGGACACTTAGCTGACACATCAATTTCAGTAAATCAAGCTTTTTTTTTTAACTTGGGAAGCTAACATTAACACTTGCTCAGGTGTCTTGTCCTCCTTTTTTAAAAAAATGCTTAGTACCCCTAAGTTGTAATTTGGTAAGAATTGATATTCAGGTGCCTGAACACACGTTTAAGTTAAAAATATAACTGATACTCTCTTAAGCCCAACAAATGCCTTCGGTGAGTTTTAACGGTGCTAAAATGCTGTGCAAAAAATCTGAGGCATGATAAATTACCTTTTTCAGGATCAAAGCCCTTTCCTCGCTACGGATATAAACCATCACCGCCGAATGGTTGTGGATCCCCTCTATTTGGAGTTCAGGTAAGTATTTCCATTTTGGGGCTTCTTTGTGTGTCTTTCATACATCAGCTTTCCGTGATGTGGGTGGTTTTTTCCGTCCCCCATTCTGAGGATGAGACAGCATCCATGTACAATGTCCCTGCTTGTATCAGCTCCCACACAAGCTTTGGTAACAACATATGGAAGATGTTAGTATTATAAACGAACATAACAGAAACATTTCCATCATTGGCATAAAATATTATAGGGATAAAATGGAATGTTGATGATTAATTCTATTTTTTTAATGTTTGATTTAGTGTTTTGTTCTCACGATCTTCAAAGTGTTGAATAACCCCAACTGTAGCCCTGTGAGAGTGGAGGATTTGGCTCTGACTCTTGTTGTCCTCGCTGACACTAATCCAATTGCCTTAATGCTAGAAAAAAAATATGGGTTAGTTTATGTACTGGGTCTGGCTGGGATGGAGTTAACTTTCTTCATAGCAGGCTGCATGGCACTGTGTTAGGGATTTTGGGCAAAAACAGTGTGTATGGTTTTGGCTATTGCTGAACAGTGATTGCACAGCTTTGGGACTTTTTCCCCACTCTGCCCATCCACCACCCCAGAGTGTAGGCTGGGGCTGGGCAAGAGGTTGGCAGGGGACAGAGTTAGGGCAGCTGCCCTGAACTGGGCAAGGGATATTCCGTACTGAGCATACAGGCATGCTCAGCGATAAGAGCTGGAGTAGTGGAAGAAGGGGAGGTGTGGGGGGTGTGGTAGTGTGTGTGTTTGGCTTCCGAGGTGGCTGTTGCTCAGAGGCTGGCTGGGCATCCATCTGCATGTGGGACATGGTGAATGACTGCTTTTTGCACTGCTTATTTTGGGGCATTTTCTTCCTCTTTCATTCACTTATTAAACTGTCTTTATCTCAACCCGCAAGTTTTCTTGCTTTTGCTCTTCCTGTTCTCTCCTCCATTCCATGGAGGGGGTGGGGGGCAAGCAGCTCTGTGGGTGCTTGCCTGCTGGCTGGGGCCAAACCACCACAGCTTACTAGAGGGGAACAGCAAAATACAGAGATAAGTGAATGACAGCTGGATTGATTGCATTAGTTTTTAATTTCGAACTGTTACAGTCTATTCATAGGCTATATCTTTCTTAACTGGAATACCAATGGAGTTTGCGTGGGGGGATTTTCTTCACAGTTTGACATTGGTATCCCTTCGATGACAAAGTGCTGCAATCACCACGACAGATGCTACGATACTTGTGGCAATAAAAAGAATGATTGTGATGAGCAGTTTCAGTCCTGCCTCTCCAAAATTTGCAGAGATGTGCAGAAAACGCTTGGAATCTCAGAAAGTGTCCAGGGTAAGTGTGAAAAAAAACCTTTCTTTTCAAGTTTAACCGAGCTTATATGGCAAAGAATCTTTGTGCAGCACAGTAATGCACATTTTTCATAAGCTGATGCTGTTACTGAAAGATGCCTTGTTCTGTCCCTGCCATGCAGCCCAGACACTTTTACAGTAGAGCAATGACAGTGTAGAAAAAAGATCAGGGTTAAAACCTTGAGGGGAAAAAATAATGCTTCCCATTTAGGAGTATGAATAAGGGAATACAACTTCATCAAAACGCATGCATAATTCAATTGCATTTACTGTAGCATAGCTTAATATTCACTGTTCTGCTGGGTGATTTCTAAATCTCTACTACATGTGATTGCTAGTAAACTGTATGAAAATATTGAATTGTTTCCTTTTACGAAATAAGATATTAGAATAATATATTGTCATAGTGGAAGTAGTTAATGCTATCCCTTAGTGAATAAATTTTAGGTTTTTTTAGTAACAGGCCATATGATACTCCTTCTGGTTGTTGGCCTGCATCTGACGAATACCTGACATAACCACACTTTTTAAGTTGGACAATTTCACTTTTACAATAAGTAGTCCCACTGAGAGCAGTTAGTTTTCAGAACAAGCCTATGTTTGAACTTCTGAGATTCATTTAACTGCAAGTAAGTCTTCATGTTAGTGTTTAGTGTCAGAACTGATAAATATTTGTTCATTTCTGTTGACCTGCTGTTAAAGATAGCAACCTCTGCGTAAATTGGGATGCAAAAAGTGAGGGGGTAAAACAGCTCTTTCATCTTTCCAAGGTTAAGTGATGTTTCTAACACTGATGACATGCCATATGCAATGAATTTTCTTTTTCATTTTGTTTGGCATACGAAAAATCTTACTCACGACTTAAACGATTCTGTATTGGTTCAGTCTTTCATTTGACAATCTATTTGCTATGCCCAGAGAAGATTGCTTCTTTCTTGGAGTCATTCTCCGTTTGCCTGAGTAATTTCTGTTAGTTTCATATTCCATTCAAAGAGTACTTTTAACTGAACATCTCTTTGCTTGCAGCTTGTGAATCAACTGTTCAGCTGTTGTTTGATGCGGTTATACATTTAGGATGTAAACCATACCTGGATAGCCAGAGAGCTGCATGTATGTGTCGTTACGAGGATAAGACTGATCTCTGAAAGAAGATACCGAGATCTCATGGTGTAGAATAAAGTCAAAGACTCGGCTGGAATGAAGCAAGTGTTTGGTTACAAAGCTTTACACTTTTCAGACAGTAATATATTAAACACTGACATGAATATACTGGTTTGAAAGTCACTGTGATATTCTTCCTAATGTAAAAAAGAAACAAGTCATCCTTCTCTTCCCCTTTATGCCAGAAGCTTGGAAACTGAAGTTAGTTTCCTTTGGTGTATGTCCACTCAGGGTATGCTATTGTAAAACACTAGTGCCATTTTAAAGTTTTTAAGAAAACCCCATAATGGGGAAATCAAAGGCACAGAAGAGTTGTATTTAATTCTCAGATGATTTTTAATATAGGTCAAATTTTAGGTTTACTACCAGTCAATGCATCTGATAGATCCAACAGGAAAGAGTGTTTTGTGGGCGTTAATATGGCATCTTAAGTAGCCTGTACTTTCGTGCTTGTGGTACAATTGCCTTCAGTTCTCTCTGATGTATACTGTCCTGTGAGTTTATTTAAAAAAAAAAAAACAAAAATAGACAAAAAGCCCGAAGCCCTTAGCAAGGGTATACATCTGCACCACATACTTCTAGTTGATTCTGTATCAACCTTACTTCTGCAGCACTTTCACATCAAATATATTGATCCTTTTAAGGCTTGACTACTAAAATGAACAGTTTGCAACCTAAGGATATACTTTTGATTTGACAAAACAGTGGAATGTAGTTGCTATGTTATTTTAAAAATGAATCAAATGTTTATTTTTCAAATAAAACATTTTGTGTTGTGTATTATATGCATAGAAAGGATATATTGTTCAAAGAAGTTGATTTATATTTGTCTTGTGGCACAACTTGGTTACTGTATTCATCTTTGCTTTCATTTAGTCCATTCTGATGAAAACTAAAAGAAAGTTCCACAGTTAGGGTTAGTATGCCCAGCAAACCTTTTTATTTAAAAATGCCCTCTGTGAGGCTGACAGATATTTCAGCCTGTATTTCTCTCGTCTGTTCCCTCTCTTGACTTCTCTAGCTGAAATCACCTGATGTCTCAATTATTTGGGGTTTGTTCTCTGTACTGATCTTTCATTGCTTATCTCCAGTTGTCAGTCCTTAGTTAACTTTGGCATTAGGTCCCTTGTTGTAACGATGTTGATTTGCTCTCCTGCTGCCCTGGTTCTGCCTTAGAAATCCACAGGAGAGAACTGAAAATTAAAATATTGCATCTGTGAACAAGAAGTGGAAATCATGCTAAAAGCCTAAAATTTACCAGATTCATGGACTATAATGTGATTCCTCCTCTGGAAGTACTTTTATATATTTTTTCTTTACCAGTTGTTTGTGGTATTTTTGTTTTGTTTTTTCACTAGAACTTACTGTATTGTGACAGTGAATGTAAGTGCCTCATAGAATAAAGTTCCTGATAAAGTTCTTTGGCCATGCTTCCTTTTCATATTTGTGGATATGAAGTAGCACTGCAAGAGAAGTATTACTATAGAGTTTTATCAAAGCGTGCTTGAAGAACTTGTAGTTCCTCTAAATTTGGTGAAATATATTTTCTGCCATAGAATTGAAACAACTCTGAATTACCCTGGAATTCCATGGTTGGAACCCTAAAAGTCTTTTAGCACCAAAGCAGGGAATGGTGATGGCATTGCTTTTTTAAAGTACCACGAGTCCAAAACACTATAATTCAGCTAGATGACTGTTGAGTTGGGTAGAAACAAGCTTAAACTAGATGTTTAAACGAATACAGAAAATTTTTCACTGTTGGAAAGAGCTGGGTTTTGTTCCCTTCTGTATTGGCCTGTAATTATACCATGAAAGCCTTCCAGAGTTTCCTTCAAACCATCTGTAACACTAAAAAGAGCTTTAACACTGCTGGATAGCGCTTTGATAGTTCTGCTTGCAAAGCAGAGGAGGCATTTGACTTCCTCCAGGGAGTCTTTACTTTGTGTAAGCTTTTCCCGTAGCAGAAATCCTTGATTATAGTTACCCGCAAACTATACAAAATATATTTTACAGGTGTCCTGGTTTCAGCTGGGATCGAGTTAATTTTCTTCCTATTTGCTGGTATAGTGTTATATTTTGGGTTCAGTATGAGAAGAATGTTGATAACACAATGATGTTTTCAGTTGTTAAGTAATGTTTAGACTAAGTCAAGGATTTTTCAGCTTCTCATGCCCAGCCAGCAAGAAGGCTGGAGGGGCACAAGAAGCTCTGAGGGGACACAGCTAGGACAGCTGACCCAAACTGGCCAAAGGGCTATTCTAGACCATACGACATCACGCTGAACAATAAAACTGGGGAGAGCTGGCTGGGGGGTGGCAGCCTGCTGCTTGGGGACTGGCTGGGCATCAGTCAGCAGGTGGCGAGCAACTGTGTTGTGCATCAATTGTTTTGTGTATTCTTTTATCATTATGATTATTTTCCCTTCCTTTTCTGTCCTATTAAACTGTCTTTATCTCAACCCACCAGTTGTTTTACTTTTTTTTTCTGATTCTCTCCTCTATCCCACTGGGGGGGCAGTGAGTGTGGCATTTAGCTGCCTGCTGGGTTAAACCACAACACTATATATAGCAGCTCTTGGCATTTGACTCAATATTGCATGCTTTTATGTAGTCAGTAATAGTCTTAAGTATTGCAGTGAATTTTTTTTTTTTTACAGGTTAAAGTCTTAATATAATTGCCGTCCTCAGGCTGTTTTGCTTTCCTGGATGATCTGAATAACAGCAGTGTCCCCACAATCAAACTTTCTTCTTCAAACTGCAGTTCTGATATATCCATAATGCTTTTTCCAAAAGCATATGGTGGAGCATTGCAACAATCTGAAAGTGTTTCACAACATGTACATGCATGTATAACAAAAACTTTCATATACTAAAATCAGCCGGAAATGCACACCAGTCAAAGGCTACCTTAGGCTTCATACATTGTGATCAAGTTCCTGGTGACTCATATGAACACAGTGGCTGACTGAGCATGCTCTTAGCCTCCAGCAAAACAAAGTGTAATAGATGTTTCATTGTCTTATTAGGATCTAAGTGAACTGTTGGACTCGGGAACATGGCTGATACAAGTTCAAACTGCTGAACAGAAAGCTGCTACAGACTCCCAGATTTCAGTTCTACAGCTGCTACTTCACACAGGATTCTTGCTGCCAGTGGGTTTAAGGGCAGCTCTAGTGTGAGCTGAGAGATCTGGGATTTGCAGTTTGCAAAAAAATGAATCGGCTTAATAAGAGTGTAAATGTTTTACAGTGGAAGATGCTAAACTCTTATAATAGTATCATGTTCTAACCAAAGTATACACAAAGACAATTTAAACAACAGTTTTATCTTGATCTAGCTGCCTACTGGCAGTCTGAGGATAACAAGTCCAAACATGAGGAAAACAAGCAAAAGTAATTAGAAATACCCATTGCTCCTTTAACTAAAAGGGAGACATCTTGTCTAAAAGATGTAGTCATGCGGGAAGCCTGTCTAAAAACAGGCCAAACAGGCTGGGTAAAAATACCTAAAATTGCACTCTAAATCCACTTACTTTTGTGCTTGTAGCAGCAATCTCTATGAGCGTATTCACACCTGAGTACTCTAGAGCCTACATAGAAATAGGCTGGATAGGAGATTCAGATCCATCCACGGTACAAATCTGCAAAGCTCTTATATAGAAGCATGTTCTTTGTCATTTGCTTTGGTTTAGAAACTGTTGCTTCTTATGCAATCAATCGGTGAACACTAAGTGCCATATAGGGAAAAGGCTGGGAATATCAGCGTTTGTTAAGACACCCTGGCGCTGGTCCCGTCACAGTTCTAAGATCATCAAAGAGAATGATGCAAGAATAGAGCAAAGCTGCAAAAGTATACATCCAAACCTCTCAAAGGCTTATATGTGGGTGCCCAAATGAAAATGCATTTTGAGTAACAGTAGTCTTTCGGCTTCTAGTACAGTTTTGAAAAAAATCTCAATATAGTAAACGCAGTAGCTTCTCACTATATTTCAGGATGATGCCTTTGTATATGACAGTGCAGTTGCTGAAACACGGTCACTAAAGTAACACATCACAGGAATACCGATAATGCATGACAAACTTTAAAAGCAACAGGAAGACGCTTTCACACATCACCCTTCCATCCTCCCGGCCGAGTTTCGACCTACGACAGCCGGCCCTTGCAATCTCCCGAGCAGGAGAGACCCCACCAAGCCGCTGGCATTACGGATCTACCTTCTGGCTGCGGCGGTGTCCCCGCAGCCCCAGGAAGGCCTGCAGCCCCCGGCCGCCGGCACCCCCCGCGGCCCTCACGGCCCCGCAGCACTTCCCCCGCCCCGCCATCTCCCGCCCCCTTTCTCACAGAGGCGGCGGCCGCCGGCGGAGGAAAAGGCGATAAACGCCCTGTGCCCGAAAGAGTGCCTGGGCCGGGCCAAGGAGGCGGGCCGGCCCCGGGAAGGCAAGGCAAGGCAAGGCAAGGCAAGGCGGGAGAGCACTTCGGTCCGCGGTCATGTCGGGCTCGGAACGGCGGCGGCCGGCAGGTAGGTAGGTGGGCGGCGGGGAGGGGGGACCCAGGGGGGCAGCGCGTAATGGCGGCCGCCCGCGGGGGGACGGACGGGACACGACGGTTTTTCGGCGCCTGCCGCAGCCGACGGCGCCGCCCCCGCCTCGCGCGTCCCGTCCCGTTAACGGTTAACGTGCGGGGCCGTTAACGGTCTGGGCGCCGCCCCCGTGCCCCAGCGACGGGGGCAGACACGGTGCCGCTCGCCCCCCGCGGAGGAAGAGCGGGAGGCGGACGGATGTCTTTGCGAGGGCTTGAGGGGAGAGGGGCCTCCCCCCCTCCTCGGCTGACCCGCAGCGACAGAGCGGCGGCCGTGCCGGGGTCAGCGCTGCCCGGAGGCGGCTGCCGACGTTCGCGGGGAGCGTGGTCTTTGCTTCCTCTCAGAGAAGAAAGGGGAGCGGGGAAAGGTGGCAGGCGGGGAGAAGGACGGGATGGCGGCGGAGGCAGCCATCGCGGAAGTAGGCTGGAGCGTAAAAGCCAGCGCACCCCCCTGAGGGGAAAGTCCCCCCACCCCGCCACAGGAGCGGGAAATGAAAGCGGGGGGAGTGATGCCGGGGAGCCCGACCGCCCAGACCCCGCCGCCGGGGAGAGAGCGGGGAAACGGGCTTGCTTTGTCAACACGGAAGAGAAACGGCTGGCACCGTAAAAAGCGGGGGAAACGCCGTTGCTAGCCGGGGATCAGGTGCCCAGGAAGAACGGTGATGGGTAACAGGAGGACAAGAGAAGGGAGGAGCAGCAAAACCGTGTGGGTTTAGTTCCTGAAGGTGCTGTTAGGCTTACATACACGGGTTTTTGTGCCATTTGGTTACTGGTATTTTCTAAATGCCATGTCCCTTGGCCCAAATGGTAGACCTATTGAGATTAAAACGTACCCAGGGACAGATGCTATCAGATCCCAGTGTAATCCAGTGCATACCTTATTTTTGATTCCTTTGAAACCATCTTTACGAGACTTAAGTAAGTAATCCCACTGAGAGCAATCAGTTTTTAAAACAAGCCTGTGTAAGACAAGCAGAAAGCTTTTCATACATCATCATAATTTTAAGTAGTGTTTACTTGAACAAAGCTGCAATATGACAGTGGCAATGAAAAACTAAAGGCTGGGAACTGACTAAACAGGATTAAAAGAACAGGAGAACCATCTTTCCCAAGTTTCCTTTGGCCCAGGAATTCTGTTCTTTGTGTGTCCACATGACAGCATTTTCTGTCTAGAAGTTTGATGACTCTTAACATTTTTATGGTCTGTTGTTTTTTGGAGGTGTGGATTACGCCCCTTTCCCCTTAAGCTGAGGCAAAAGCATCAGCCAGATCTCAGGTACACAAGCAAAAATACAGTGTAAATTTATACACAGATGCACTCTTAAAAATATCTGGCTTCCTACTACCAACGGAGTCATGGGCACAGGTGGTGTTGCTGTGTTCTCTCTACACTCATTTTTCAGCACTTCTATCATTAGACTGACCTACATGTTATGTTTCAAGCAAACTGAAATAGCGCTTTTTTTTGTGCGTTCAGGTTACTAGTGATAATTGTAAGACTCAACACCTGAAAGCATGATCAGTATATGCCAGTGGGAAGTTTACATGTCAATAGTAACACTTAAAAGCATGTGACTTCCTTTGAGCCACCCCCCTACTCTCCTGTGCAATGGTGTTCAACGTAGAAGCTTCTAAAGCCAAGTCTAGATTTCTACAAGTTACTTCTAATGTCTTTATGAACTTTTCTCCTCTATCAATACATAGCTGTGTTAGTTTGTTTTGCAGAAGTCTTTAATCAGATGTGAAAAACGGATGTCAAAAGGCAGTATCGTATATACAAAGTAGTTTGTAAAATATACGTATACATGACCCGTCTTCTCTTATAATTGCAGGCCACATCCAGTTGGACAGCAGACCTACTTTAACCACCACAGGTACAGTATAGTATATAGTTTTCATAATGTGGTAATTAGTCTCCACCAGTAGTAGTAGGACCTGTGATTTTATAGCCTATTGAGATGTTTAAGCGAAAGGATTTAAGTATGTTGGCCTAACCATCTGCATGTCTTTAGTTCTGCACGCTCCCAAAATGTGCATGTTACCTGGTGTTCCCGCAGTGTTAGCTTTATGTGCATTCTGTTACTGGAGACACTTATGTCTGTATAGGTTAGCTGAAGAAAAAGGTATAAATCTTGCATCTTCTCAGTTGTCATGAACTATATGCACTATTACACTATCATCTGCTATGACTCATATGCTTCATCCAACCTCAAAGAGAATGCTCAGCTTTGCATTAGCATCATTACTGAAATAAAAGAAACACCAGTGTATTTTTAGATTATGTAAAATCATAACTATTGAGTTAGAGTCTGTTGAAATAAATACAGCCAGATAGTTAGTTATATAAAATCATGATCTCTGAAAATATCTATATAGATACAAATACACAGATATAAAATATGCATGTCTTGACCACCTAAAATTCAGACTGTTGGAGTAGGAACTTTTAAGAACAGCCTCCAAAAGCTGTGGGTGCAGACAAACGCTAATGAAGCTGTTTAACTGCATGCCTACTTGCCTGATGTGTGAATGAGCTTTTGGTTCACATTAACAGCTAAACTTTAAGGCTGGATGCACAAGTTCAAATTGTTTCTTTTTAATGAACATTTAGAGCCTAAATCACTTTTTGATCTCTTTAACAGATGGAAATCAGAACATCACAGAAGTAGATGCACTTGATACAAGGTAAAGTTCTGATGGCAATGACAGAGAGATGGCCTCTGGCACTGAGGTCAGTGCAGGGTTTTCTGATTTTTGTTAAGAATGTGACTGGATTATTCAGCTCAACTCCACCCACTTACATTTCTAGTTTTAGCTACACCAGATGCAGAATCACCCTTCTTGCCATGCAGGCATGCAGAAGGGACCATTAGGAGTGGACTAGTTTTATGCTGGGCAATGTGCAGAGACTGTGGCAAAACCACCATCACAATCTAAGGAACAATTGGGCACACTAAGTGACAGAGTGTATCACAGGAATATATTCTTCTAGAAGGAGGGTAAATGGACCACAGGATAGTGATGCCATGAATTTTTCCTACTCTATCTTACAACATCATCTAGCCCTAGAAAAGGTAAACTACCTGCCTGATAACTTCCTTTGCCTTACCCACTCAGTGAATACAGCTGAGTAGAGGATGAAATATTTAGGGAACCATCCTTTTAATGGTCATTCATAGGATCCAGGGACCTAACTGTCCAAAATCCCTACTAGCCCTATGTCTAGCCAAATCCTAAGGACGATAAATTGCCAAAATCTGAATAAACTCTGTTGCACTGTATCACATTAAGTACTCAAATTAGGGAGAGTGTGATAAAGCACCCCACTTAACTTTTCTTATTGGTTAGTCAGCCAGCATTGTAGAAACCCCCAGACTTTGAACAGTCATCCAGAATTCCTGTAAGCGTTCTTACGCAGACATTACAAAAAGATGTTTTATTAAGGGGCTGCTCATAATAAAGTGGAGAAGCAGAAATAGTTTATGTATAACTTTGGCCATTTTGTAGTGAAGCAAAAGCATTTTGCTGATGAAACTGTGATCTTTAAGTAATATCTGCAGGTAAATACTCTAAGCAATTTCTTCCACCGATTGCACCAAAACTGAACATTCCACAGCAGGAAAAAAAGACAGTAACATGCCAAAAATGACAGCTCTACAAGAGCCAGTCCTAGGGTAGCATGACCTGGACTGTCATTCTGTGCATCTATAACACTGGCCTTGTCTATAGCCAGGGCTATTGCCGGAAGCGTTTTAGTTGTTTTCTGGACTGATACCTCTGTCTACAAAAGCAGGAAGATTGTCTGCTTTGTCTCTCAAAATACAGCCATGCCATCACTTAGAAATGACCTTTTGGGTCCAAGTGCACAGTCCATAGCATGCTATCACAGACTTCTGTGTCGTGTTTTGCTCATAAAACAATAAAATTGCTGAATGCTACTCCAAACGCACAGGCGTTCCATGTGTTTGTTGCCATGACAGTTTGAAGTCCTCTACTTGGAAGCTGGGGAGGTCATTTGTTCTGTCCATCAGAACAACACTGTCCTTCACCTTAAGGATTTTGTTGGCTGGTTGTTAAAAACTTAGATGAACGGTTGCAGTGTCATAGCTTTCATTATGTTAAGGTAAATAATAAAAATTTGTTCTCCTTTTCAAGATACACTATGCATACCACCTCATCACCAGTTTATAGTCTATTGCTCATGATGCAGCACTTGGTTTAGTTACAAGAACTTGTAGCAAATCTCAGACAGCTACAATTCCAAATAAGTACATACGCACTAACCAATTAGGTTAAAGTACTATTCAGCTAAACATGTAATATGGAGAATTAGAGCCAAGTCTGAAGTGCACTGTTATATGCCTTACTGTGTTACTATTGAGACAGCCTTCTGACAAGGGAAAATACAAATACGTTGTAGAGAAACTGTTCAACCTACCCGAGAGCCTAGTACACACCCAACACTTGTTTTTTCTGAATTGCTTAACATGCCTAAGCTTTTCAAAAAGACCTAGCAATTTAGTCTCTTCCTAAAATATTGCACACTTTGAAGTCTTGTCTTCTGAAGTTGGATCCTCGAAGTCTCTAGTCAATTAAAAAATCTCAGCTAGCAGGAATAGAGGAAAGGAATTCAATTAGTCGTTAACTCATTTATCAAGAATGTTTTCCATCTCTGGCAACAGACAAACACTTGATCCTGCAGTGCAATACAAGATGAACCATCAAAGAAGAGGAATTGCGTTAATCTTCAATCATGAACACTTTTTTTGGCATTTAAGGCTGCCAGACAGACGTGGGACTCTTGCAGACAGAAACAATCTGAAATGCACGTAAGGAACTTGGTTTCTTTACTAAAGCTTAAAAAGCTAAACTTCAGAAATCATGGTCAAATAAGCAGTTACCTAAATCTTATGTTTAAGTATAGAACAAAAGACTTTGCAGACATAAGCACCTATGCAACCTTGGCAAAGAAAGCCATAATAAAAAAGCTTCAAGGCACGTTCCCTTAAGTCACAGAAACTGCTGGCACAAGTCCTATGATGTCAGTGAGTCCAGAGTTCTCTTAGGACAAACTCTTTGAAGTAACTTTAGGTATTAGACCTGCACTTGATGCCCATTTGAGTTCAAAATCAACTTTAGTAGTTTTTTTCATAAATAATGCATAAACATGAATATTTATTCTCTCACAGGGAAAGCAACTGAGTTGGTAGCAACTGACATAATTTCAGCAAGATTTTTACTAATACTGATGTGTTTTAACAATAGTTTGACAGACCTTGGATTTGAAGTCAGACATTTTGATGACCTAAAAGCAGAAGATGTGCTGCGGAAAATTTATGAAGGTAGGAGACTATATTATGTCTAACTATTTGTAGCAGAATTTCCAGGTATCTTTTCTTCCATTCTCTCTGTTCATCTAACTTAAAATAGTTTTTGTGCACAAGGAAGTTGTTTAACATTAGAAGGACTTAAGGGTTAGACTTCAGATTATTTTATTGCAATATAAGTGAAGCTTCTGTGGAGAGAACTAAGGAAGTCGCTAAGAGCTGAAAGAAAGCACCTGCACCTGGGAGAAGTTAGTAACTTCATTTTACTTCTAGTGGCCCTTACCTTCAGCCATGTTGAGTCATTGCACCTTCAAATCGCTGTAGTATTACACTACCTGAAAATAGGGTTCATTTGAAAAAGGACTGATCAGAGATTAGATGATATGATATAAATGTGCAATGTTTTTTAAACCTGAAGATTACTGTTTAGTCATCTAAACACCACTTGACTATTTCAGCCTCTCAGGATGACCACAGTAATGCTGACTGCTTTCTTTGTGTGTTCCTGAGTCATGGTGAGAATGATCATGTTTATGCATATGATGCCCAAATCAAAATTGAGACAATCACAGACATGTTCAGAGGAGACAAGTGCCAGAGTCTGGTAGGAAAGCCGAAGATATTTATCATTCAGGTAAGTTGTCCGTTTCTGAATTCAGTGGAGTTAACACTGACCTATGTGTTCTTGTAATACAGAAGTCAGTTTTCCTGATACAGTCTTTCCACAAGGGAAAGTTTTTGCATCTTTAGGAAAGAAGGTATGGAAAACTGTTCCTTAAAGGCATTTAAGACAAGGATTTTTCTCTTTTTTTAAAAACATTTGTGTACACAAGTGTTAATATTATGATTCTAGCTGTATGTAATAAGTAATTTATTGAAGAACAACCCAAATTAATCCCATGTTGGATTGGCTGTCAGTGTATATTTAATGGCAGAAAAGACAGTTAACATTTTTTTGAGAAAGTTACGTACAGCCTCAGCTCAGTTCCTACTGTTCACACCTCACAGCCCTAGGCTAGGCTTGTAGAAGGCTATCAAACCTCCTTACTTTCACCGTTTCCTTCCAGGCAAGTCCCTTTACTTGATCCTTACAGAAGTTGGGTTTTTTTTTTTTTGGGGGGGGGGGGGGTTGTGGGGTTTTTGTTTGGTTAATTTTGGTGGTGGTGATGTATTTTTTGTTTTTCTTTATTTTTTTGTGTTGTTTCTTTTCTGTCCATGACCAATACTTGGCATCTCTGTAGAATTTAAAGAATCAATTAAAGGCTTTCTTGTCTCAGAAATACTGTTTGTGCTAAGCGGTCAAATAAAGCCCATATGTAACCTCCTGTTTCACTCCTTGGTTCACAGGATAACGCAAGTTGGAAGGGACCTCAGGAGGTCTCTGGTCCAGCCTTCTGTTCAAAGCAGAGTCAGTTATGGGGTCAAACCAGGTTACACAGGGCTTTATCCCATCTTTATCCAGATTACAATTAGCAAACTCATATGAGAACCTGGCCTTCCAAATGAAAGCTTCCTTAGGCACAAGACCACTGCAAGAATCAACACATTGTTAATTCTTCTTTCATTAGGACTCATTCAGCTTTGATTTTTTTTTTTAACCAGGTGCCAAAAGATGGAAAAACATTTACATATTTTAATTTTAAGTTGGAAACATAATACAATACTCATCAAAAAGCAAATTAATTTAGTTCAGTTCATCAATCGAGTTCTTTTACAGCACAATTGCTATAGCATTTACCTTTGGAAATCAGAGGGAACAGCAAGCATGGAACTTCATCACTGTAAATGAAAGAAGATTTTCATGTTTCTCTCTTTAGTCATAGTTCTTGAGTAATGCTCCTTACCTACTTTGTATCTTTTGAGTGTGTTCTTACCTTCTTATCCTCCACATATAGCCTTTCCGTAATGCTGACCATACCGGGCTCACTTACCGGCTTCTCACAAAAAAACCCTCCCTCAACTAATGCATTTGAGACTGAATTAAGAGCAGAAGCATTACAGCATATAATGATGGCTCTGCTTCAGAGCGTTTATTCAACACTGCCTTGCCAACAGGTCCGAGGGAAACGATTCTTCCTCTCTACTCAGCACTGGTGAGGCTGCTGCATCTGAAGTATTGTGTCCAGTTCTGGGTTGCCCAGTAGAACCAAAATATGGACTTACTGGAATGAGTCCTGCAAAGGGCCACAAAGATGATTAAGGGACTGGAGCATCTCTCATATGAGGAGAGGCTGAGGGAGCTGGGACTGTTCAGCTTGGAGGAGATGGCTCAGGGGAATCTTATCAATGTTATAAACATCTGGTGGGAGGGAATAAAGAAGAGGGAGCCAGGCTCTTTTCAGTGGTGCCCAGTGACAGGATAAGAGGCAACTGGCACAAATTAAAACATGTGAAATTCCATCTCAACACAGGAAAACACTTCTTTACTGTGAAGGTGGTCAAACACTGGAAGAGGTCACACAGAGATTGTGGAGTCTTCATTCATCTATGAAGATACTCAAAAGCTGACTGGACATAGTCCTGGACAACCTGCTCTAGCGAACCCTGCTTGAGCCAGGGGGTTGGACTAGATGATCTCAAGAGGTCCCTTACAATCTCAGCGATTCTGTGATCATCTCGGAGCTTTCACTGGACTTCGTCACCAGTATTTTAACTGATAGAGATGTAAATGGGTCTTTATGAATCCAGACTTATGGTAATGTGGAACACATAACTGAACAGAAGTCCCTTCTGGTTAGTGTCAGAAGTATCATATTAACATAGGTGAGCTTGGCAGAGGTGAAAGCATAACAATACTTCTCACCAACAGGCATGTCGAGGTGATAAACATGATGATCCAGTTATTGCTCGGGATTCAACAGACGGTAGTGATGAATCCATTGTCAATGACACGGAAGTGGATGCAGCTGGTGTATACACCCTGCCTGCTGGTGCAGACTTTATCATGTGCTACTCTGTGGCACAAGGTAAGTTCTAATACTTTACATCTGATGTCTGATACTTCACTTCTTCTTCTTGACTTTTGTAGTCTTCTTGACTTTTGTAGTCAAAATAATGAGTACAGTTCCAGGTCCTGTGTTTTACATGTCTGATAAGTGACATCTTGTCTGGGAAAGAGCCTCACATGTTTAGGAAGAAGTGAAAATAAACTGTCAAGGTTGCAGTTAATTTGCCAAGCAGAAACATTCTCATCAATTTTGCTGCTGAGCTATCTGCTGACAGCAAGTATTCCTCTCTTTTCCAGGACTGTAGGATTCTGGTGGCTTACAAATTTCCATGCACTACATGGCTGTCTCATCTGCTCTCTTGTAATGTACAGATACAATCCTGTAAGCTACCAGTCCCTGAACCATGCTTCTCTTGGCTTAGCACTATTAATGACCTCAAAGCCATTTCCCATCTACAATTTCCAGTGAAATTGCATAATTGGCAAAGTAAGATTTATACCCATTAGTAATATCTTACAGATGCAGCTAGCAAGCAGTAACTCTCATGAATATTTTTCAAGTTGCATGACTACTTACATTTGGGTATAATTTTATGTTCCCATTCTACAATAGGTTACTTTTCTCATCGTGAAACTGTAAATGGCTCCTGGTACATTCAAGATTTGTGTGAGGCACTTAAGAAGCACGGCTCTTCCTTGGAGTTCACAGAACTTCTTACTGTTGTTAACAGGAAAGTATCTCATCGCAGAGTGGATATGTGCAGAGACATTAATGCTATAGGAAAAAAACAGATTCCTTGTTTTGCCTCAATGTTAACTAAAAAACTGTATTTTCATCCAAAATCTAAGTAGATTGTTACTTAACAATGACAACTGTTAACTAGTACTCACTGCAGAATTGAAAAACACACCGTCTTAGTTCAGGAGACTAATATTCTACAAGATTGTTTGCAAAAACACTGGGATCAAATATTACAGTTTGTATACATAATAGTTTCTAAAAATCTTAAAGCAATTTTAAAGCTAGTAGTAGAGCTCTGTTCATCTCAGGGAATTTGGGAAAAGTTGACTGGTGCAAAGCTATTAAGAGGTGCTCAGGTTTTACTGAAATTGGTATTCTAGATTACTTTTTTTCTTAAAAGTTTTTTGCTTGATTGCCACCTAACTATGGCATATTTTACTATTTCCAAAACATTTCAGATGTTGCATTAGATTAGCTTGTCTTGCTCCAAGAGCACAGTCTACAGGGAATGTTTGTAGCGCATCTTTTTAAATCTGCAGACAGCAGTATCCACCTTCCAATTCTTGTGGATTAATTGAGCTTTTTAGACTATTTTATATTTTCTCTCAACACTAAAAAGGAACTTAATTCCTTGAGTACAATTGTAGCATTAATATAGATAAAGAGCTTCTTTTTGCTTGCACATCATATACGTTTGGGGCACAATTACAGCTTGCTGGCATTTTGCATCCTCAGGAGAAAAGCAAGCAGTAGTGAAATGAGGACATGTACAGCTTGCTTTGGGTGACTCTGGGCAAGCTTGCCTTGTACACATCTCTAAAGCTAAAGCAAATCATTTCGAGGTTCCAGGCTCACTTATAACTGCTGGACATCTCTAGGCAGCTCTGCAAAATACAACATATGCAAACCTGCATACTTCAGGCCTTGGTGTTGAAACAGCCTCTTCCTCCTCTTGGCCCCAGAGGGGATCAGCCATGCTCTGTCATTGTGTACATAAAAGTGATAGTGCATTTGTCACCATCGGACATTTCACCTTAGGATTGTTACTACTGCAGCATCAGTAATTTCAATGATACTGACTAGAAGCGAATATTTCTTTTATTATTTTTTACATTACTGGTACATATGCTTAACTGGGGAACAATGGAGAACTGTCTTAATCCACTTTCCTGGGTACAAAATAATTGATTTACTGGCTTTGCTTTAGTTAAATCTTCCCATAAACTATGTTCTGAGTCACAGATATTAAATCTTACTATGGCTACTTTTAAGCTTTGTATAAATCATGTATGTTTGAATGTTTTGATAAATTCTTTTGATAAAATGCAACAATGAAACATAAATGATTTTATAGTAAATGAGTTTAAGTATATCGTACTTTTCCAGCAATATTTACTAAAAAAGCTTACTTGTGATGCAATCAATGCACAGAGCTAGGAAAAAGGAAACAGTAGTCTCAGGAAAAAAAATCCTTAATACTCGATGCAGAAGTTAATTATTCTATGAGCTACTGCTGTGCTATAGTAAATGGTACTAAAAAGACAGCCCTTGTTCTATAAAACATCCCTGTCATTTTACCGGCAGGCAGAATGCCTCCATTTTACTAATGAGATTTGACAAATATCTTGAAGAACTTTGCTTCAGCAGCTTCTTCATAGGGTTTCGGGGGGGAAAAAAAAAACAAAAAGAAAAACAAAACAAAACCAAACCCAAACCATCAAGTGATCAAATAATTTTTGTAGGTATTTATTGCAACTTTCAAAACTATATAGTGGTCAAAAATACCCAGTTTCTGTAGAGTAACTAAATGTTTATATCAGCTTTTAAAGGGCAATTCTAATATATACAAAACCAAAGTCAGTCCTTGTCATTGATTTCCTGGATTGGAAGCCTCAAGTGCAGAGGTTGGCGCAGACGCCTCAGGGATTCTTCTGCCTGCCAGTGCAAGAAAGAGTGAGAGTTAGTCCTTCTGCAGCCCTCCGTTTTCTCCTCCTCTTTCACACATCCAGTATCTTTCCTTTCTCAGAAGGCATTGGTCTTACGCAAGAAACCAAACTGATCAAATGGAGGACGCTGAACATTTACAGGCTGCTCAGGTCATTCAGCCAGTCTCCGGAGAGAAGCATGTGCCCTGCCCGTCCATACACTCACTCCCACCCCGAAGTATTTTCCTGAAATTACAGTTACAAAATTTATACTCGCAGGCTACTGAAAAAGCATCAAACTCTAGCCTTATGTCCAATGTGGTTCATGAAACGATACCCTGAACCACAGGTCTTGAACTAAAATTAGGGGTAGTTTCAATTTTCTTTTACAAGATGTTGAACACAGGGCTAGTGGGATGGGATGGGGGAGTAAGAAGTCAGGAGTGAGAGATCTGCTACACTTTTTCATGAAGACCACAAAGTTTCTCGTAGGTGCACACACCACCTTTTCCATCGACTCGCCCATGTTCTGTAAATCTAAGCCTTTTACCTAAGGAATAGGATTAAGATGTCAAATGCTGAATTCTGCAAGGCAGTCTCCTTCCAAGGAAGGGAGGAGATTGTGTTACCACAGCAGCGCAGCAAACATACTGTCTCCAAAAGCAATGCAGCTATTCTATTAAAATGGCCAAAAATGCAACATATTAGAGTACACAAAAAATGGATGTGTAGGGCTGATAAACTGACTTGTTTTAAATTCAATTCATGAAGGTCTCCCTTTCTGATGACTTACTGAAGTACTTTATACATCAACGGCAAACATTGTACGGCTATTTGAACAGCTGAAACTGACTGATAAGCAATATGCTGTTTTGAATGTAAGTAGCAAACCTTGAGGTCAATTTTCTGTTAACTGGGAGTTTACTGGAAAAAATCTTAAGCCAAAGGCTACTTCATTATTTAAGGATTGTATTTAAATACCTCTGCTAGGTCTTCTTTGAGCTTGTTATACCGTTCCACATTAAAATGCTGGGTTTTGGATTTCCGATAGAAGTAGTGGAGGAATTGCCTGTCTTTAGCATCAGGATAAATGTAGTCCTGGTAAAGAAAGCAGGGCACGTACTTGGGGTTAGCAAGAAAACTGGATAGAGGTCAGAAGATTATCTGTACAAATGAGTTTTCAATAGAAATTCAGCCTGTTTCAGGAATATTTAACTAGTGCAACACACACAGTATGTTCTGTTAAGAGGCTACATATGAAGTTATGCCCTTATAGGTCATAAGGGCCTTTTAGACACATGGTAGGAATAATTTCTATCACATCTAAAGGAATTTTCAATTATAATAAAGACATAGTGTGATCTTCATGACTGAAGCCACCTGAGTCAATGGACAGTACTTCCAAGGAGTCGGAGAAAGTTCGGCTACTATTTCTCAAAGACTTACTTGAAAGTCTCAAGCAATGGCTCCAGCAGCTGTTCAAAAAAGCCAAGGAGTAATCTCTTTATCTACTCATATACAAAAAGTAGGAATGCCTTAGCCCTTCTTAAAAATCAGTGAGAAGGAGTAAAACTTGTATTCCGAGCGAGCTCTTCATAAAAAACAGATGTGTCTCCCCTTTTCACTAAAGGAACCTGACATCTCATGAGGTCTATAGATCCATTGGTATTATAGAAGGAAGCGCTGGTTACTCTTCCACATACTTCCGTAACAACAAGAGTTTTGCATCACAGAAAGTTCAACATCAAGAAGTCCACTTTGGGAGTAAAGTACAGAGCTAAAGCAGGAAAAAGAAACATTTCTTGAAGTGTTACAGGATTTCAGGACAAGTCTGTATTGTGGAGCTCAGTTAAGATTTTGTTGTTGTTGCTGTTGCTCAGCAAACTTCTTTTCTTCTAAACAATGCCTGTTTCCTGCTCCGTTTCAGCTGTCCTAGATTTACCTCCATTCATTCAAAGTCATGGAAAAACAGTCAGATTATGAAGAACAAAGCAATAACATTTTTTCAGGCACTAAATTAGGCATATTTCAATAATGCAACTGCCAGAATTCCAAACGGTTTCATACCCTGCACTGTTTATACATAAACTCCAGCCGATAAAAGCTACTGTTCAGTGATTTGGTTCCGTAAGGCAGCATTTGCAAACTGGCACAGCACTACTAGTTGCTCTCCCTTTACAGCAATGAGTAAGGTGCCGTTTACTATTCAAAATGATCTACAAAAATTTAAAATAAAAGGAGAGACTTCTTTCATCACTTTTCATTCCCTAGGTTATGAAATATAACAGACAGTAGTTATGCTCAGCAGCTGGTCTGCAGTTCATGTGTAACAGTACCTCGCTTGATTTTGCATAATGTAACGTTCGTATCCAGCCCCATTAGGGATCAAACAAGTCCCTGTCTGATGGCAAGACTACTTACTGAATTAGATTTTCATCAGAGTCCAAACATTGTGATTTTTCAGAGTCAGTTTTCCTCCTTTACAATACTCCAGACGAGGACTTACCTGTTTAGTAAGAACAAAGTAGGCGTAGAAAGCCATGGCACTCCCGTAAGTGATGAAGTATGTGACCGGCTCCATGATGTCCCACGAGTAGACCCACCACGTGAGCCACGCCAACGCTCCCCCTTGTGTTGACATCAGAGCTAAGCCAACCCATAGAAGCCTGGAGGTCTTTGCATCTGCACTGTCCGTGATTCTGGCTTTCATCTAAGGAAAAGAAATATGGAAACCTGTTCAAGCAAACATGAATGCTCCTCTGATGAGCAGCTCCCCAACTATGTTTTCCCCTGCTGAGCTAGATCCTTTTTCAGGATCTTTTACTGACTTTTCTTAACAACTTACCCTGCTGAGAAAGAAAAGGACTGAAATACAAGGGCAACCAGATCTCCTGGCTGTTGTGCACGAAGAAATCCTGCTTTTAATCTCCCCTTTGCACTACTAGGGATTTATGTCTACTGGATTTCCATTTACCATTCAAGGCAGTTCTGGTTAACGCGGAGGCTGGTCCTCACAAAGCAGGTCTGAAGCCAAAGAAAAGTTTGTCCGCTTTGTCAGGCTCTTTCTGGTTTCCTCCCCTCGTGCTGGGATAGCCTAGCCTGCTCTACATCAACATTCATACCTTTCCTTCTTGGATTCTGGCAACAATTAATCCAAACAATTTGCCTTGCTGATGTAGAAAACCCTAGCCTAAGCCACAGATAATTTCTATCTCACTATTGTTATTTCTGTAATGCGTATTCAGAACTCATACAGCAACAGGTGACTAAGTGGACTTTCAATTCCAATAGTAGCCATGCTGAGGCTTGTTCATGACAGCTTTCTCCAGGTGTTGTGGTTTCTACCCAGGGAATGTGCATAGCAGGAGGAAAAAGAACTGAATTGAAAATAATCTGAATTATATTTGAATTGACCCTCATTTACATAATAAACAAACCCTAGCCATTCATGCTGATTTTCTTCTATGACAGGACTTACTCTTGATGAAAGGAAATGGATGTGAGTTTAAAAAAAAGTAACCCCACTTTCTAACCTGTTCAAGAGGCAGCAGCTCTTCTTTCAGATGGTCCAGTTTCTGTAGCAATTCTTTCTCTTTCCTCATCTGGTGATCTTCTAAATGTAGAGCCACAAACAATCTGTGAACCAAGGATTTGATATCTTCCATTTCAGTAGCATGCTCACTACTCAGCTTATCTGAAAAGAAAATGTTTGTCACATAAAACATTTCAAGAACCCACCCTTCTTCATTCTCTCCCCACCTCCAACCCCCAAAAGCAAGACCATCCAATGATAAAAAAAACCAAAGAGAAATTCTTCCTCCAGGCATGTTGCAGTTTTCTGAGACTTCCCACGCGTTTCATTAGATGAAGTGAGATCATCAGAGTTATTAAGCATTGCTCTTACCTTTTACAGGAGGTGACACACTGTATGCTGTGTTGTTGATAACAAGTTTAAAGTCATTCATCAACAAGACCTCCATCAAGGTTGCATCAGAGACCTTGCTACCATCTGCAGAAGAAAGATTTAAGTTCTAAATCATTTGTCATAAGGAATCTTAAACATTAGCTGACACTCCTTTGGAAAAGTGCTAGAGTTCTTTATTAATAATGCTTGGAAGGGAACTGTACTTTTAGTAAATCTGGTAACTGACACTAAACAGTAAGGAGGAACACATCAACATAGAGCCTGTGCCTGAATGCTTTCTCTAGCAGTGTCACTCAGACTTGTCACTACTATTGTCCCACAAATGGAGTTTGTTTACCCAGTGTGCAAGCCAATAACACACAGAGTCGAGATATTTTCAAACTAATTTCATTGATGCGCATGAATGGGTGCCTGTCTCAAGACAGCACACCCTTGTCTCAAAAATCCTCATAATTATACACTTAACTCATACATATTCATTGTTATTTTCCTTAATGATTGGTTCTTCTTCACCCGTCATGTAAATTAGTGTGCAGACTCTGTCTTCTTCCTTCATTGTCTTCTTTTGAGTAGGTGGTATCATTTGAGTAGGTGGTCAATGAGTCGGTGTTTGCGATCTCCCCCTGTAGGCATTACCTTTTACCTACTTCTTCCCTAATCTTGTCAGTTCCAAGCAGTTCTTCAAGGTTTATTGACCAGACCACAATCATTACCTTTTCTGACATAAACATCCTACTTATTTACAAAGCTCCATTGTCTAGTAGTTAGTCCCTAAACCCTAAATAATGTCTAGTTACTGTTTCCCTATTTTAAATATTAACTGATGGGGGCTGTACACAGGACTTTAGCAGCTGCCTTGTTATTTCAATCATATTATACATATTAATTGATAACACTACGAGCAGACTTGGATTTTCTTATGATTATGACTAGAATCAACCCATTGGGAAGGGGAGGGCAGAAGATAAAGAAGTCTTGCATAAAACAGCAACAAATCACAACATAAAGATCCGCAATTTTGTTTCTCCATCCACACACATTTGCATCTTCACTAGGACAAAGGGTTTTGGGAAATTAAAAGACCTTCCAAGACCTCATCTTCAGGTATAGATTTATGCCTTTCCTTAAACAGGCTCTTCTAGTCAAAAGGAGCAATTCTTGTCAGTCGTGGCGTTCAGATTTTTATTAATGGTACTTGAAATTGCTCTGTTTCACTACCAGTTGTGACTGGGAGTTAAGAAGTAGATAGCTAGACTGTCCAGTCCAAGGCAGACCAGGAGCCACAGAGGCATTAGTCTAAAAAGCTCTGGGGAACCCTTTTTTACTTTTCGGTTTTATGCAAAAAATTACATGAATGCTACCCCATCAGCAACACAAAAAGCAGGCTGAGAAAAAAAAATCATATCTATTTTCAATGACTTTAAGTCAGAGACAAGGGGGAAACTATGACATTCAATCAGGAAAGCTGGTTGTTGAAGATTTTATCCTGCTTTCATATTTGTTCCTTCTTTTCATTCCCTCTCCACCCTTCTTCTTTGCCAAAGGCCCTTTCACCCAAAAGGCAGTATTTGTGTCTGCCTAGGGCTTAGAAGAGATTTGCCAGTGGTAGGCAGATCACAACTTCAATATATGAAAAGGCTCTCATCCAACAGCATGGACATACTGCAGCCCTTCCCAGGGCATTCTCAACACAGCGGATCTTGCAAGATTAGTACTCTGGCAACATTTCTGCTTTCTTGATAACAGGAGAAATAGCTGCATCCAAATGAGAAATGGATCCCTTCCTATTTTACATTTGATACACAAGGGCAGATGTAATCTAAAACCTCTGCTGAAATGTGAAAGATCTGTTTTGTCCCATCTCTGCTTCTTGTTTCCCCTGTTTAAAGGGGCCTTAAGTTTGCAAATAAACTCTTTTCTTTAGTAGATTACTACTCTTCCTGCCTGCCGGCTTTCATATCTCCTCCTCATTGCACCATCCACCGCAGCTAGGAGGCAAAGGAACACATCGTATCCCACAGGGAGCTGAACACACCAAAAAGGAGCTCCCGGAGTCGTTAGCAGTAACACATAACAGTGGATCCACTGGAGCACTCACTGGGTGAAGTCCCGCAGATCCTAGAGCCAGCCAGTAAAATCAGCCCCTCTCCAGGGCTCAGATGGCCCAAGAACCCCCACAGCCAAACATCATTGCTGCTGGACACATCGCTGTGGCGGGGGGGTTCAAAAGCCACAGAGCGGCTGCTCTGCAATACCTGTTTGACCTGGCCACCTTCATCTCCTATACATAAAAAGGGCATCTTCCCCTGCCGCTGCCAAGGGGTGGGCAGCGCAGAAAACAGCAGCTTTACTCCTGAAACGAGTAAAGATGAGGCTACAAAATATGAAGATTTTTCTATGTAAATATTTGTCACAGCGCTACTGCCCCAGCTCCTCCATCTGTCCCCATGTGCCCACGACAGAAAGGCACCGTAGACAACCCCACACCTGCAATTATTTATTCACTGGAACACTGTCCTCGGGCCCCATCTGCTGAGGCCGAGGCTACTGAACTCTGCAAGCTAATGCACCAGCTGGCTCCCCAACCCACTCTGTCTGGGTAGCAAAGCAAACCTGGAAGGCTACCACTTTCAATCCAAAACCTGAAATTTTCATGTGCCCATCCACTCTTTTTTTTTAATAGTGTAATAGAACATCAAAGCTCATTTGCATGTAAATTATTAAGGTGACATTTATAAAGTGAAATCTAAGCAAAAAATGCTTTTCAAAAGAATTGCCAGACAGGCTCTTTGTTCTGGATGTGATACAACACTGATTTATTAACCTGTCCAACCTTTTATTAACTGAAAAGCAAAAAAGTTTGGAGGGGAGGGGAGGTGTTTTATTTTAGAGAATTCCTCACAGACTTTCAGCAAAAGGCTACTTTTCTTCCTATACCTAAGCACAAGTGTTCAAATGTGGACAAAGAGCCATTTTTCGTCTACAGAAGTTTAGCAGGACTAAATCGAATCCACAGAAAAGAAAGTGAGCTATCACACACAGCACTAATACTTTCAATTAAGGTTTGGTTTCATTTAATGGCTAAATGACACAGAAGAAGTGTCTGCACTAAATCAAGGCTTCATAATTTTTCTTTAGTAATAAATGTTTAAATTCAACTCTCGGTACTTGACCAATAGTATCTCTTTACACTATCAGTTTCCTAATGAATTAAATATCTTAAGCTCTTCTCTAACATTACAATCACCTGGCACTTGAAAAATACAGAGCAGAGAACTGTTTAACAGTCACTGTTTTAATCAAAGCCAACAATGTTTCTATCCCAAAGTCGGGGTGGGGAGGGGGAGGTTTAAACAGATGAGACTAAGTGAAAACGGCCCAAATTCCTTTCCACTTTGGAACCTGCTGCCTGTCCATGCCAGAAATGCCAGACTTGTAGACTTATTACAGAAATTATCTTATACTTCACAAGTGACCGATGTTTGCACTGAAGCAGAATGAGTAGTTAGCTTTTGCTGACATACCACAAAAGAATTTGATTCAGCAGTGAATCACAAATACTAAATACTTCTGTCATGCATGTCTCTGCAGATAGCAACACTCAGGTTAACCATTTGCCGGTGCATGTTGTTGGCTGGCCCTGCCTCACCCCAGTAAGAAATCCTTTTTAGCGAAAACTTCCATGTTAAGGAGAAGGCCAGCTGCTGACAATGACTGTTACAGTGGCTTCTCAAGATAGAAGAGTCTCTTACGGAATTACCTTTTTCAAGAGAATTTTCTACCTTGGCTGCCGAGCAGACACACCATTAAAAAAAAAAAAAGAAACCAACGCCAAAGTTCCTGTGTACACGAAGCTCATGCACACACTGGGATGCATGCAGATCCCATCTCCATTGCTCTAGAGGATATAAATGTATTGCTCTACAGGGTATTTTCCTGTTTTACTAAATGTGCTCTCAAAGGCAACTAAAGCAGCTTCTCCTCGATCTGTGGCTTCCTGATCTTCTAGGAGCATCGATCTATTTTCAGTTCCTTTAAAAGTCCCTGCAGCCCTCTGCAATCTCAACCAGCTATGAAACTTCAGATCAACTTTCCTTGACCCCATCCCTTCTTCTGTTTATGTGTTACCTGATGGAAAATAAATCTTTCTATAGGGATGCAGCTATCCTTTTTTTCCCTTTCTTTCTTTCTTTCTTTCTAGGGGGGGTGAGGGGAGAAGGGAAGAAATAGATGCTTTTAGCCAAATAGCCAAATTCTGTTCTACCAGATTCAAACAAGAAAGCTACATCTCAGTTCTACTTTCGAGATTGCATCCTTCTCTAGGACCAGGACAGGAGATATAAGACTTTCAGAATTGCTGTGGAAAAACTACAAAGCACTGCCAAAATACAAACCAAGTTGTCTTGGAAATAAAATGGAAAACCAGTTTAGCTAACTGGATATTGGCTTTTACGAACAGGCAGACAAAAGAGACAAAATACATGAAAACAGCAGGCATTACCCGAAGACGTGGGATAATGGGATAGACAGTATGCTACAAGGAGGAAAGACCACATCAGTGCTAATGTATCAGTATAGCTTTTTCCTTTCAACCCAAGGGCCCTGAAGTACTGTACTCCAGTTGATGAAGGAAACCTCCCCAAAATCGCAAAAAGCCGCCCTTTATCATTGCACACTTTATCTGGTTGCTTAGCTCTTAGTAAGTTTTCCATATGAGTTCAAGTTTGTAGTAAGGCAAATGGATTCTTCCAGCTCTGGGTAACACTGAACAACTGGCAGACATCACTTCAAAAGCCCGGCTTGTTGTTTTCCAGAATGATCATGGAGGACAAGGAAAGAAAAAGATATCAAGGAAACCAGAAGACAGGCACTTATTTAAAGACAGCATTACAAAGAGAAGCTACCCGAAAAAGATAAAGAGGACATGACTGGGATATAAAGAAGGTTACAGTAATATGTCCAATTCTGCATTTTTAATCAGCCTTTCCAAGAGGACTCGGGTATTAAATCTGAAACACCAATAAACCCCAGAAGCATTCAAGAGCTACCCCAACAGCAACAATGCTAAACCTGATGGAGGACTGAACTTGTGCTTCAGGAGAGAAGTACAGTCCATCTGAAAAGGAATGTATTCATCTTGAAGAACGACAGAAATGTAAGATACCTGTTGCAAAGACTTCCGCTCTCTCAATTCCTTTATCTTCTCTCTGCACATCCTGCAGGAATGTCCCTACGGTGGTCACCATTGGCTTAACTGTGAACCGACAGCGTTCACTTCTTGTGGGCAGCGTAAGAGTTATCACAGGAAGACCATGTCTGTAATTAATAGTTACTTCTGGGGGGAGGCGAAAGAAAACTAAGTGAAAAAGTCATATTGTAAGTTGTAGTTTAATTTAAAAGCTGTTTTTAAAACACAGGATGAATAAAGAAAATCACATAAAACATTCTAGATTTCTTTAATGAATATAGTACTTCTATTTCTGGGTTATATATATATAAATGTATATACATAAAATAGATATAAAAACCATGCACCTAATGTCATCTCACCCTACTCCCACAAAAGAAATGAAAAGAAAAGCTTGTTGACATTGATGGGAAGGGGGAAAACCTGCTGGGAAAGCTTACCGTCAGATGGCACCAGCGTGCTGTACGGTGCTCCTTCCCGGCCCCTCCAAGCTCCGGCGGGCCTCCACAGCCGCACCTGCAGCACGGACACAGGGAGCTTGCTTTAGAAAGGTTAGGATGCAAGATTTATCTGGGCAAAGGCAGTACCCAGCCTGTCACAGTGATCTGCTTCTGTGTGATCTGACAGTAGAGGTGTCCGTCTGAAGAAAAACCCCTCGCCTAGCACCTTCTACGTTAAAGAAAGAACCATCCTTAGAGAAAGCACAAACATTGCCAAAGGTATTAAGGTATTGCCCATAGTTAAACTTTTTGCCTAATGTGGTTTAAATAACTCAAGGAAAAAAGGGAAGGAAAGAAAGGAAAAAAATTGCAGTGTTTCTGAAGTGCTTGACGCAACTCTTACACTAAGCCCTCTCCTCCACCCCCAAAAACCAGCTGCTTGAAAAACCTCTACATCATGGTGCCTGAAGGCAGAAGTGTTCTGCAGCAGCTTAGAGTCTGCAGTGTAACTTAAAACAGTGGGCATGGTTTCAGTAAAGTCTTTTACTGCTGAATCATAAACAGAATGGCACTCTTACTAATGTCAAAATGTAAGTGACTGAGGTCACTCCCCTTTGCTTCATAATTATATACCATATACTAAAAGTTACCTGTTGACATTCATGGTGTTAAAAGACAATAACAACAATGCAGCTTGCCAAAGTATGGAAGATTTTTTATTTTTTAAATGTGAATGGCTGTTTCAACTCCAGCTGAGATGCTGCTGCAACTACCAGCACCACCAGCCTCTGGTACCACATCGAAGGAGGCAAACCGAGATGCAGGAAGTACCCCTACGCCCTGGGACAGGGATGACAGCAGGTTTTTGAGTCTGCATGGTTGCGCTCCCAAGCCTGTCCCTTCAAGAGACATTGGTGAGAACCATCACGACACTTCAACACAGCCGTGTCAAAACAGAGAAGGCAAACCGCTCTGATTAGACCCGTGTACTTAAAGCAGTCCAGCCATGCCGTGGAAGATGCAACTACTCTGACGCAGAGTCCTCTGCTTCTACAGCTAGTCCCCCTGCACGAGGAGAGGAACAATTTTATTGCAGTGACTCTCACAAAGCAGGCCTTACTGCTATAAACTAAGTGTAACAGGCAGAAGTAGGAAGGGAAATCACATCCCTGACTAAGCTGGTTACAAAAGTTGTGTGGGGGCTGGACCAAGGCCTGGGGTTTGAATTAAGATAGTTGGGGGAAGTGGAAAATGATGTGGGGAGAGATGACAAGGACCGATTCTCCCTCCGGTGAGCTTTATAGCTCATCTTTCTGAAGGCCAAAACATTTCAGAGTCTGCAAGCTAATCTCTTTCGACAAGGCAGGAAAGCTACAAATGCGAGAGGCCTCTGCCTATTCAGTACGCCAAGCACCGCTCACCATGTTCACGTGATTTATTTGTTTTTAAAGAATCACAAGCTTGACTGTTTGGATAAGAATATGCTGTTAGGTTAAATAAAGAATTCATCTGTAAAATGAATCTACGTGTTTCAAAGATGCTGACCTTGCCCTAGTTTTCTACCTGGAACAAGCACTTTTCAGGATTTAAAGAAAATAAAATAAATCATTCTAGGAGTTTCCAACACTGAGAAATTTGTGTATTGTAATCTTCAGGAATTAAAAGCAGTCCGAAACCAAGACTAAATAGCAAAATACCTTAAACACAAGAGTATTGTTTAAAAAAAAATAAAAAAAAAAGGTAGACACTACAAGTGCAGGAATGCCAAAGAGCCGCCCAGAGCTAGGACGCGTGCAATAACTTGTCTGATTGTCCAGCAGAGCAAAAGACTTTCCCCGAAGCAGAGCAGGACACACAGCCCAGCTCACCACTCCTCACCCCATCTACAGGGGACACCTAGACCCACAAAACATTCAGGAACATACAGCCTAGCAGTAGGGAGACCATATTCAACATGTGATCTGTTTTTCCACAAAAGACCTTGAAACGCACCGATTAGAACAGTCCATGGAATACTCAATAGACTTGAATGTAACAACAGTGTTTTTTCTTCAGAGGGATATAGTTAAGGAACTAATTCTTCTGCAGACACTTGGTATGTAACTTTGCAATCAATATCTAGATATCTATCACCCAACATGCCCCTGGCACTGAACTGCACCCAGCCTGTATTTGAAAGTTACTTCATTTCTTTTGTTGTGAATTTGGGTATCTACTTTACTTATGGAGGAAACAATGCATTCAACAATTAATACATATTAAAATATTTAGATATATTAAATATATTAAGTTTAAAATATTTATTATATTAAATTACATTTATTGAAATAAGATCTTTAAGGTATTTCATTCTATTATTGTTTAGACTTTGACATTACCATTCATGATCCATTGAAAGAATCTCTATATACTGAAGCTTTTTTTTTCTTTTTTTTTTAGATTGCCTGTTAATGCAGCCTATCCATTACAATCACCTGCAAAGAATATGTGACATATAAGAAAAGCTCCTGAGCCATGGAGTTGAACTGAGTTTCAAATAATTAACTCTTTCTATACAAGCTCTAGGTTGATTAATTGGGAAGCATGAGGGGCTGAATTAACTTTCTTCCTATGTTCTCAGATTTAAACCTCCAGTTTCAGTGAAGCTATTAAACCATTAGCTTGTGCCCTACACTGTGCCCCTTTTGAGGTGCTTGGAATGACCGCTACCCTACCACTGGAAAAGAAATGAGTCAGCAACCACTGGAGGTAAAAGGAAGACTTGAGCTATGGGACCAAACCAATGAGACGGCCCTCACAGTAACATCAGCGAGAGCTGGAATAGGAGGCATGTAACTGGAATTAACTGCATCTCAACTTTAACTTTGAGATACTGTAAGGAGGACAGCATACTAGTAACTCCTTTATACACCAGTACACGCACCTCTTGGCTAATTCATCTAACCACAGAAAGGCTAAAGAAAGCTATTCTACATCTTTCTCCATTTTGAACACACGTGTGGCAGGACATCTGGCTTGAACACCTCTAATGCAATCATAGCTATGGTCAGGAATCGGGTCAAAGGCTTGAGAACAGCATTTAGCTGTGAAACACCCTTTCTCCCTCAGCCATGTTTGCTTCCTAACACAAAACACCTGGGAGCAGCAGTCAGCCACAGTGCACTACATCTCTTGATTCTGTTCTAAGCATGGACTCTGGGAGGGAAAACTCATGAGAATTTAAGGCAAAGAGTGTTAACTATGATACAAATAATTCAACATATTCCATTAAAAAATATCCGTTGGTGTAAAACAGAAAATACATATCCAGTTTAAAGTGCTTACTCTGTTAAGGGTACCTCCGGTCTCTAATAGCAGAGAAGTTGCCACTGTTAAAGTCAGAGTGGAAATTTCAACGATCTGGTTTACAGCACAGCTTTAGGGACTAATGTAGCAGCATAACTGAGCTGGAAAACTAAGCAGCCAGACATGAGGAGTGGGAGAGACAGGAATAGCAATACTGCATTTTTCACTTTTGAGAGTGGCAAACGACTGAACCTACCTACATTGCAGTTTCTGGACAGCAGTTAGCTGTTCCAAATAAGCAATCTCTTATGATGTTGAGTGTCTGTTCCCGCAAACTTAAGCTCAAATTTATGTGTGACCAGTTACGTGTAAGAAATTGGTATCATCATCACTGTATGAGGTGACATGAAAGCCTCTGATCTCCCTCAGCACTGCATATGCAACTAGAAACCTCATCAGGAACCATAACTTCTGTTCCGTGGAAAATTGTAATGTGGGTGGGAAGGGTGAGAGCAAGAAATAAAAATATTTTTCTCATGAAAAAGTGACCTTGAAAAAGCAATTCTACAAAATGATGTCATTAGGAGACTTTCTGAGAGCATGGAATTATTGTCTTTGACACTTTGTTGATTTCTTTCATTTTGACTTGCCATACCAACATGTTGTAAAAATCTCAATCAAAATGCAGTTAGGCAACAATCACATATTTGAAACTGTTTTGTCTTTGCTTATATACATCTCAGAAGATTTGGTAGTTTGGGGTTGTTATTTCAACAGCAAAAATAATGTAATGCTCCTTCAACATTCGAGTCTCCATTAATTTGCATTTATTAGTTGAAAGCTGTTCATCCCAACCAAAAAAACATAGTCAGCTCAACTCCATCTGCCCTCTTCTTGAAGTGCCATGCAGTACAACTCAAGTATTATATTCTTCTAGCATGAGATGCTGTCAAGAACGCCTCAAGTCAAACTCATAAGCAACCGTCACAGAAAATTATTACTGCAAACTGTTACTATGAATGCTATAGTCTCCCATATTCTCATTTCCTTCTCTCTAAGGCAATAAGAAACTGAAATAGAAAGGCACAATAATAAAACTCACTACTAAGAGTAAGCTTTTTACCCTTAATTACACTGCAGCAAAACACACTCTAATTAAAACGTATCTGGCAGTGTGCCTTTCAATAGTAATATAGTGTTACGGTCTTTCCCTCCGCAGAAGAGGAGAGCTCAGTTATCTCCCAGAGTCCTTGTCCAACACCTGGTACAGCTCCCTCCACACAGCTGCTGGAGAAGGACTGGGGGAAGGGAACAGAAGGGAGAAAAATCATGGGGGTAACTAGTAGTTCCAATGCCTAAACATGAATTCTGGGGCCTCTCTAAGTGTCACTAGATAAGCCAACATCCCCAGTATGCGTTGTTCTCCCCACTGATCTTGCCCAGCCTCTGAAGGAGTGGGCACAAGAAATCACCTCTCTAGATGCTGCTTGCTTGTCTAGAGCAGGAGGAAAATGAGGGCAGGTACATGTTAGCCACTGTTCAGTGACAGCACGTACTATAAACAGCTATTTATATTTTTCGTATTGACTTAGATGTTTTTCTATCTCTAATAAATACACCTGAATGTTCTCTGTATATGAAAGATGTTGGCTCCCGTCTGATTCTCCAAGGGAAACAAACCAAGCAATTAATTAATTATGGAGTAACAATCTGCAATTTCAGAATAAACTATCTACAGACATTTCAGAAAGGTTTAAAACCAAGGGAAAGGAGGAAAAAAAACAGGTGCTGTCACAGTCTACTGAGTTTGCAGATTTTGCACAACCCAGATTACCAAAAATGAATCAGAATTCAGACTAAGTTTACAATAACTACACATAAGGTATTTCCCTTTTTAAAATGAGTCACGAAGGCCATTTTGGATGTATCTGCTGTTAAATTTCTGTGCTGTTTTTATAAGCAATCCCACATGAATAGGAAAATAAGACACCAAGAACCGCCTACAATCATCTTACAAGTGCACACTTGAGCTACAGAAACACCTTCTCTCTCATTAACTTCTCAGTAATTTGTCTTGCTTACACTGAAAGGATTTTCATTGTTTCTCCACTGCTCCTATAACCAGTTTAGATGATTATGCAACAACAGCCTCAATACAAACAGCAGCTTCAAGGCACATCAGTCAGATTTAGCAACATATTCTGGAAGCCCAACTTAAACAAAACTCCTGCAACAGACACATCACTCATTCTGCCATAATACCCCTATACCTAATAAGTTTCAGCCAGGGATGATACTTCTGACACTTGGGAGCATTCAGGATATAGTTCTTTTCCTTAGAGGGAAGAAAAAAAAAAAAGAAGATAGATTTTCTTATTTTCCTGAGACACAGCTTTCCTGTCTCAATATAGACCATGCGGTGAATATCTTCTTGCACCTGCTCCATAGGGCAGTAAAAGAACTGCATTGCAACATTTACATTTCAACCCTGCAGCTTATTCAAAACTTACAGTATTTTTAACTCCTTCCTCAGTACAAATCAAAGTTGAAAAAAAAGTAACCAAGAGGCCTCTTCCAGCAAAGCAGTAGTTTCAACATGAGTACGCATGTTCTGCTGATCTTGAAGAAGCAAGAGCAATACAGCATTCGTGTGGCTTTCCTTCAAAACTCACTTGCCTTACAGCACTGGCAAAAAAAAAAAAAAAAAAAAAAAAAAAGAGTCCAAGCAATCAAAAGTTTGGTTTCACTTCCCTGTTGTTCTTTGTGCCTGTATCATCCCTGATGATCTTTCATTTCCTGCCACTGCTCAGGTTTAAGAACAGTTGGCACTACATTTAAGCAGCCAGCCAAACACTACCAAAGTGACAGCTGTGATGAGAAGCGCATCGAGGCAACTGGCCACCAAGAACCTCTTTTATGAAGGCCCAGCTGGCCAAACCCACAGCTGCATCAGGGCTTCGCCAGGGACACCTTCCACCCAGCCTCCGCCGAGCAAGCGCGCATCCTCCGCTTGACTTCTGCTCACTATTCCTTTGTGTTCTCTCACCCGCTCTCTGCCCAAACTCTTCCTCCCCACACACCCCCGACTCGTGCAAGTAGGGGAGAGAAGCCGTTAATGCAGCCCTTGCAACTCACGGATGGTCACAGCGCGCAAAGTCCCTCTTCTCACACTGTATGTCACCAAGGTCATCTGGCTCTCCACGGGGCAGCTGAGGATGCAGAGCTTGGCGTACCTAGGGGAGCACCTGGGTTTGCATCCATTTTGGTTTTATGAGCCATAAAAATAGATGCTGAAAACACTGACATTTAACGCAGGCTGAAATTAAGCATTGCGCTCCTCTATCCAAAAGTGTGATTTCAATAACAGCGACCTCTCGCTGCAAAGAAGCAATGCCAGAAGTGCTGAGAAGGTGAGAAGGACGAACCCCAGCTGACATCTGCCTGCCATGCCTTCTGGGGACTACTCTGAAGGTACAGATAATCCTTGCTTTTCCAAGCAAGTAGACTTACAAGCAAGCATAAGGACAGGCCTAAAAACAAGACAATTATGCAGGCCAAGTGCACTGTTAGGAAGAACACCAAGAATTGTGTCTTATTATTTTATCAAACCTTCTTCTCATTCCCTTCCTACAAAGAGAAGCAGATCTAAAATCTCCTCTGAGTCTAAGGTTTTACAGTATTGGAAATCTCGTGTCTTCATTCAGTTTCAATAAAGTCTAGTTGTCTGAAAGTTGCTGTTCTTCCCAACCTACTTTATTTTCAGAACAGAAGATGGGATGTAACACCTTAGAAGGAAGTTTGCAAATCAAAGAGGGGTAAGACTCTGAGAGGGAGGGATTATAGCGTGAAGATGTATTTGTGCTTTACCAAAAGCAAGCCTACATTCAATAGCTGTGCCATCTGTTCCCCAGCAACAGTCTTGGTCAAAAGATGAATTTGTCAGCACAGACATGATTTTTAAATTGTCCCACAGAATGGGTCTTTGCTCTTGTGCTGTGCCTTCTGGGACAGGCATCCGGACCTGGAAAATGTTGCAAAATTTTACTTTAAGGGTAACAACAGTGACTTTGCTTTCAAAAATACACTTATAGTATATCTCATTAGATAAGAAAGTGGGCTTGCTGTAACTTTTCCTACAAAGGTCTTAGAAAGAGCATACCTTAATGCACGCAGCTGCTTTTGTATCTCTCAAAAAACCCACTCAAACTCATCTGTAGGAATAACACTAATTCTTCAAATGGCTAGCCATGAAAAAGCTTGTTTAAAGTTCAGCTGAAATGACATAACAGAAGAGATAAGGATGCAAAGTCAGATGAATGCACTTACAGGTTTACCAACTCTCACTCTTCTCTTACAGAGCTTTTCAGACTGAAAGCACTGGGCAGGTTGTAGCATACAGGAAAAAGATGATGTAACTCAGAAAACAGAACTGCTTGTCAACATTTTCGTTTAGAATGGACACTTCTATTTAGAACCTGAATAACCCTACCCCCCCAGCACAATAAAAACAGTTTTTTATACACCTACAAGGATGCACTTCTGTTAATTTTTATGAGGATTGTCTTCCGAGGCTTTTCTTTACTCAACTGTGCAGATTTCGAATGCCTTGAGGCATTTACAGGTTGGTTAATAAAGAAGAGAGTGCTTGGGAAATTTGATTGACTCAGGGCTTAGAATTAGTATCTGACAGATGCATGTAAAAAGGTCAGTGAGAATTATCAGCAGTGGAGAAATTCCCAGTGACGGCTCTCACACGGCTTCTCAGCAAGTTTTTTAGCAGGTAACACGCTGCAGATCCATTCTGTCAAACAGACCTTGGAAAGGGAACCAGCTGTGCAGCTGCTGAAACATGCCGGACAGGGAAAGCTGGCTCTTCTCCACAACATCCCCTCCATTCCCCACTTAGCCACCTCTCCAGCAAATCATTTCCATCTCCATCCCACCGGGTGCGTTTCCCACCTTGTTCCCTCTCAGACCTCCCTCGGGTCTTCCCACAGGCCATGAGGAACCCCAACATCCTGCAAAATCAAAGCAATCGCCTCCCCTGTTCCATTGCCCCACCTTTTCCCCCCCCCTCCTTAGAACCTGCACTATTCTTTTGTAATAGTAGTAAAATTTTGCTCTCTCTTGAAGAGCATTTCCCTACAGCTAGCAATTTCTGCTACCCAAACACCATCATCCCAAAAGCAGGACGCTTCTTGGCCATGCGGACCGTTAGCTGCAGATCCAGAGCCACCTGCGCCAGCCCCGGCCGGCTCGGTGGGCCCAGCTTTGAGAGGGGCACAGAGCCGTGGGCAGAGCCCTTCCCCTTTCGTTTGCTCTCAAACACTTCCCTGCTCACCTTGGCGCAGAGGATGCCTTCCCAGCAAGAAAATGCAGAGCAAGAAAAAAACCGCACTTGACTTCAGCCGGACGCGGAGGATTCGTTCCATTTGCCCACCCATACTGAGCAAACAGGCTTTTTAATTAAATAATTAATTATCATTTGGAGGGGCAGGAAAATGTTAGGGAGCAAATCGAAAGCAACAGGGGACAGTAACAGAGAGTAGGTACTTAGTCTTATGTCCTTGTCTGGCTTAGTCCCAGTATAATTTAGAGCAAATCTAGGTGCAAGTATCTGAATATTGCATTGTTAGAGAGGTTTCTCCTTTTTCTCCTGCCACGACATTTCCAGGAATGATTTGTCTATATAATTATTTTAACAGAGCAGACCATAAAAAGATGTTTTCATACACAACTCCGTATCTCTCCATTCCTTCTTCTTTTTTTTTTTTTTTTTTTTGAAGTCTGCAGTTAAACCAGCCTAAACACTTAGGAATCAGTGTTTTGCACAGGCAGCTGTAAACAGGCACTTTTCCAAAGGGAAAACAGAAGTTTCTTTTGATTGCTTAAAAAAAAAAAAAAAGAGGCAGGAACAGAAGAACTGACAGTTTAGATCAAATCAAAAGCCTTTCTCTGTCAGCAGTTAGTATTAGTATGTAGGTACAATGATTTATATCCCTTACAACAGATAGTTATAAAGTAATTCCCAAAAGGAACTCAGTAGTCAGCTTATATTCCAGCTTTATATGCTGTTACACTCCTGTGGATGCTCAAATTCCTTGTGGGGAGTGCAAAATATATTTCTTTTAGCCTTGTTAGAAAGTAACCAAAGAAAACAAAGGCATAAACAGCCAAGTAATCAGGGAAGGCTAATCCTTTCCCTTTCCATAGCTTGCCATGAATAACATTAAAAAAAATTGATAGGGCAGATACTGCAAGAATATCCACAGCCAGTAACCAACAGAAAACTTAAGATCATAATTTAGTGGGAACTTTTAACAGGTTTTGTCAGAAACTGTAGAGCTGCCATTTAATAGATCCTGACAGCAGGAAAATATAAAATAAATTTTAAAAAAGAATCAGACAAAAGCAAAGGAAGTAAACTTTTCTAAGCAACAAGATCAAAGGGGCCACTACAAACGTATCAGTACCAACGTGTTTAAGAGCTTCCAGCCTTTATGCACACTTCACAGAACAGTCACAACAAGCTGGGTTTAACAACACAACAGCAACGCTTTACTTGGGGAAACAACTTTGAACAAAGTACCTTATCAAAGCTCTACATAAATATTTTTTAAACCACAAAACTTATCTAAGTAGGCAAGCTTACAACCATCTATTTTTCTTGGAAAGAGCTCTGCTGGAAGAATTAGCTTCAACAGCATTCCTGCTAGAAGGGTAGCCAGAAAATCCAGCTGCTGTTCTGGCATGAAACACAGCCGTGCTGTTGAGTGTGCAGAGGCCTCATGAACCCAAGAGTTCAGCAAAGGTCCCAATGGGCATGCATGTCCTGGCACTTTATGACTTTTGTCCAAGGACCTATCACTCTCAAATACTTGGGGACAGAGGTCTCAAACATTGCTATCCCCCAAAGAAACACACCAAAGTGTTGTCAGATGTCAAGAAAAAAAAATTTTTTTTGCTTTATTTTCTGTTTTTCTTTTGGAAGTCTATCTTCTCCCATTGCTGTTCAAGAAGCTGTTTTAATCTAAAAACTTCGAATGGCTGTGGCTTTGCTGATGCTGCCCACTTCCATGTTTCAGCTGTTGACATCAGTGTTTTAAAATTGTACCTTAGCTGAAATAGTGACTCATATATAGCTGAACTCACTTGCAACATCCCTTATCGAATCCAGCATAGTCTGATTTCACCTTCTTTCTGTAGGAGTAACAGTACAAAGCATACAGACAGCAATGATATTTGGAAATCAACAACCAATACTGGCTGTGATACACTGAGCTATTACTCTGCCCTTCAGTCTTTACTCTGTACAACAAGCCTGTACATTTATACCTTTCTATAAAGCAGGCAAAGCAAACAGAAAAACTAAAGATTTCCTGTAGAGGTTTCCAGTGGCTTTTTCTAAAGCTTATTATCATGAGAAAAGCAATTAAAACCAGTAGAAGATGATGAAAGGCTCTGTAAGCCCGGATGGTCCAGCACCTGTGTTCCGATGCGCCCACTGTGTCTCCTGGAGGGGGGGAAGCAAATCCGCATGTTAGCTGCTCACTTTTCACCCCAAGCCTTTGAACTCCAGCCAATTAAGAGTTGTTCTATTTCCTCTTCCTCTATTAATTCATTTAGGACATCTATTTGAAAGACTGATGCAACAGACAGGGCAAGAACCTGCATTCTCTAAAAGCAGGGGTTACTGAGTGGTTTTAGGAACCCCTTTTAATGCCAAAGCAAACAAGAATTTAATGCCATGCAGAACAAGCAACCAATAGTCAAAAGCTGCTGCTCTTTTTCTCCTCAGGCCCATAGTAACATCAATATATATTGGATGTAGTCATCTGGTCTTCCAATACAAGCAGATTGCTATTATGCGATGATTGTAAGGCAGAACCTCTTACTCAGCTTCGTACTTTGGGATACATTTAAATGAAGCTGCCATCGATAAATCAGACTCCTGTGGACAGCAGAATCTCTAGCCTGCAACACTGACAGAGGTCTGGTTTATGCTGGGAAGTTTTCTCTAAGTTATCTCCAATAAATCCTCTTACCTTGTTAATTAATCAAGTGAAGTTTGCAGTTAAAGCCCAGTTTTGTCCCTGGACTTGCTCCTAATTGAAGAGAAGCATATCATTTGGGGAAAGCATTACTAAAAGAAAACTCTAAAACAAGGTAAGTAAATCCTGCAGAGTGCTCTATGTGAGGTTGCCATGTTTATAGCCTGTACTCCAGAATGAGCCACAACACTGACCTAGAAAAAGAATGGTCTGTAGTCACTCTATTCACTCTACTCCCAACATGCACCCAAATTCATACAGGAATTCTACGTAAAGTCAAATTTCAAATAACGTTATAATTATTATGGGTTTATGCTTTACTACTCAGAGCAAGCAGTGGAACATACAAACTACTCACATTCAAAGGACCTGAAAAACATTCAGTTCTTAATCTTGGAATTTTAACACAGGATCACTGGAAAATTAAAGTTACTCCTTCCCTCTGTTACATAAATGTGCATAGGCAAAGAAATTTCCTACCAGGTAAATACTCTGCCACTATGTTTTCATATTAAGAATCAAAGAATATCAAGTTTGTCTTATTTTGTAAAGCATTATGTATATGCAGTTTGTGCAGGTTGGAGGGGGGGGCAAGCCAACAGGTATTCTAACATGTTGCACCTAATTTCTCTTGAAAACAGCAAAGAAATTCATCCTTAAAACACTAACACAGATGGACAATCTACATTTTTCATACACCAACTAAACCATTTCTGGAAAGCTATTAATTGTAAAGTGAAAAAAGTATATAAAATTCAATTCAAAATTACACTTAGCCCTTAAAAATTACGGATCCCGTTTCTCCTTTTTATTAACTTTGATCTGAAGGAAGATATAGAGTACAGGTTGTATCAGCAGCTGCAAAAACTCCTTGCTCTGAAGGAATCTAAAGCATCTTCACTGCACTTCTATCCTCATAAACTGCTTAGCAAGGCAGCTCCATGTTACATATCTCATTAATCAGCACTTTTGAATTTCCAGGTGACCTAATGTTTTCCAGGTGAAGTTTCTCAGTTCATCAGGGGCAATTCAAAGCCTTACTAACTCTGCCAACAGAAGAAGCGGGGAAAACCCCCATCATTAACATCCCACTTCAGGTTAGGACCGTCATGCAGATTTACGGTAGTGTGGTTTCCCATAGGAACAAGACCCACAATCATGCTGCATCTCTGTCTACCAAAGACAGTTTCCACCAAGACTGAAGATTATTTAGTTACACAGCTACCAGCCACTCACAGTCAGAAACAGTTAACAAGTGCTCGAAGATCTAACAGCTTACATTCCCTCTACTAGGACGCATAAAACATTAGCGCATTAGAGATGTTAATTTTAAATTAAATACGATTACAGAGAGGTTACTCAAAACTGACATCTAACATCTGCTCCTTCCTGGCAGCAAGCTTGCCACCCTGTACCACCAAAACAATGGAGAGGAGCAATGCTGTTAAGAAGCAAGGGTGAGCTGTTCCACCTCAGTGTGTTTACCCAGTATCTTCTAAAAACAATTAATGTGTATGTAGAATAGTTTTAATGTAGAAACGTTATTCTCTGCATACGGACAAAAGCATCCCCAACCAAACAAAAAAATACTTTCTGCCTGTTTAACAACGTGGAAAGACTGTCATCCTCCATAAAGGCCATCAGTAGCTTTACCTCCAGAGCGAGCACTGGAGCATTGCAAATATTGCTTGTTCAGAGCCTGTGGTCGCTCACAAAGCCTGAATGCTGGCAAGGTAAGAGCACTGCACGCACCATATTCAAAGACACATTATTTAGTGCCTTTCTTGGAACAATCAAGTTATAGCAAAGGTGTTGTCAGAAGCACGGAAAAGATATGCAAGCTACAGTGAGAAACCACTGTTCTCAGTAGGAAAATGGCTTTATAAACTGCTTAATGTATACGCAGGTACTTTCTCTTCATCTTTGATGCACATTTCAGTTGTTTTTCCTGCAGTCCTATTGCAAGCTCTTTCCCAATCCAATCTGCCCTCAGCCAGGGACAGCACAGACTGTTCTAAGAGTCTGTTATAGGAGCGTATCTTTCTTATCTCAGTAAAAGCACCAATTTTAACAACCATAAAAGCAGAAGAACCATGCTGACGTATTCTTTGCCATTTTACGGTGTAGCAATTTTCTTCCTGCTGGCGAAGTAAGCAGGTAAGCTGGAAATCAGACCAGGTGGTAATTCTGGTTCTGACTCACCATCCAGATTTGGCATAGTCATTCATGTCCCAGTTTTCAGATAGGGTACTGACCTCAAGGTGTTACACACTTGAGGTGTTTAAGCCTGGCATCAAGCACCCAAAAGTTACCACAGACTTCAACCTCAGTCACACCTGCCTTCCAACCAGGCACCCCAAATCTGTGTGCACATCATAAAATGCTGAGTTTTCCAGTCTCCAAACTTCAGCTTTACAGTTGATATATAGCTGTAAGACTTTCAGCAGACCATGGAGCCAACCATAACTTGCCGTAACCTATAACGCACATCCACTTCCACATGACGATGAGATTTAAGGAGACCTGTCTCATGGGTTTTGATCTAGTACAGAGTGAGTTGTAGCAATCAGAACTGGAGATTTCCATATAGACACTTGCAGGGATTTGTATACATTCATCACCTACAATGTTTATGTTTCATTAGAGCATGTAGAGGTCAGGGGATGAAGAGATTCAGTTGAAAGCATACATTTGTGCATCATGGTTTTATATTGGTGAGATGTGACAGTGTAATATCCTCCTTAAAGCTGTAGAGATGTCCTCTTCTAAAACCTTTTCTTTAATCTTAAAACGTGTGTACATGGAAAAAATACTAACATCGGTGTTACTCCAAGATATTTTAAGAACTTTCTCCAGAAAACAAAACCCATTTGATTTTGTACTACAGGTCGTTACAGTCATCCAGATTTACATCTCCATTAATGGATACCCTCACTGATAATAGTCTGTATATTCAGCTTTGCAGGAAAGTATAACTGTTTTGTGTGTATGTGAGAAAGTGCGTGGAAGACAGGCAAGACAACATTCCTGGGTTTTTATAAGTAATCAGCCATATTCAGGTTTTTAGTAATAATATTATTCAAATTACAAATATTGATGTTCAAGATTTACTTTTTCAAAAGGATAAAGCAGATAATGTACTCAATACATAGCTACTGGCTAGCTGAGGGGAACTCCAGGATGCAAAACAATGAAAGGCCTAGTCATTAATGCCTATCACAAACAAAATGTTGCTGAATTTAGAGGAGGAACCAGAAAACAGAGGAAAAATGGCATACAGATACACTGGTACCCCTCAGCATGGCTGAGAGTGACAGAACACCACTAACAATATCTGAATGAATTCTTTTTTTCTCCCCACGTTTAGAATGCCATGAATAAAACTTACTTTTTTAGTTAAGGTTGCAAGATCAACAGCCAACAGGTACACAAATTAATTTGTTCAGGTACTGCCCAAATATAATATCCTATATATATGTAAATTAAAGTTCACGTAAACAACCACACACAAAAAAAAAAAAAAAATCAATCCATGTCTTTGCAGTAATAAAAACTGAATACAATCAAATATCTGATTTGATCAGCTAAACAACACATGAGGATAGTAAAGAACTCTTGTTGTGGTTAGTTTTAATCTTCCCACATTTTTATTAGAAAAAGAATTGCATAAGAAGTGTCACAATACATTAGTACTGTTTATATATTTCCAATACACATGAAGCCAAGACTGTAGGCTTATTTAAAGTGCATCAACACTACTTCAGCTCAGGGATCTCACAAGCAACCAAACAAAGCACAGGCAGGCAGGGACACTTTTTTTTTTTTGCTCTCTACAAAAACATACCAGTTTGGGAGAGGCAGAACAGAAAAATGTGTGAGTAGCACTGCACATCAGAAAGGAGCCGAGCAGTGCCCAACCAGCAGAACTAGTGCTTGATTCCCAGGTCTGGAATCCCACACACTGGGACATTATGTTGCAGGGTCCAGGTCTTCTGCACCAGTAAATAACCTACTATTCTCACCAGAAAATACATCTCTGCCATCTAAACACAAGCCTAGATTCGAGGGAGAAGTTTTGTTAGTGCTGGCTGTCAAACAAGATAAATTCTTGCTTTCTTTAGCCCTTTTTGACACTGAACATTTCCATATGTCACTGTTTATTGAACCTTTATATTGGTAATTGCATCATATGCAAAGGAGAAGAGGAAGAAGCTTAGGGGTTTTGTATGTTTGGTTTTGGTTTGGGGTTTTTTTTGCTATCCTGGTCAGTCATTAAAAATAGCTAGGCAATCAAAACAGCACAGATCAGAAAACCCGCCCCAAGATATTAAGGATGGAATGGACCAGTGAGGTTGATCCTAGCTGATGTGCTGCACGATACAGCACGGCAATTTCTTCACAAAGCCCAGCCTAAGCTGAATCACCCCACCCCCCCAAAAGCATCTTTGCCTCAATTTAGAAGATTTTAACAGAGGGATGTTGCAGATTCTCCATAAATCAGAGATGACAATTGTAAACTAGCATAGTCAAAAAACCCCAGGCACTATGTTTCTCTTTAATGGGTTGAGCCAGTTAATCTCCATAGGGTTTAACCTGCTTACATTAACAGCTGTCTAGCTTAAGGAATGTCTCTCCTTTCTAGGTACCTGTAGACTACAAGAAGCGACTTAGATTGAAAATCTTTGGGGTTTCGTTGTAGAATATTTTTTCTACTCTGGGAACACTTCTTGTAGCTTCTTTAAAGAAAACTCAAATTTTCCAGTTTTCCAGCATTCAGAACTCCAGACTCACTAACGTTTTATGGGAGAATAATACTCCTACCTCACAGTTCCCTCCCCATACCCATCTGCCTCAAAATCTTTTGACTACAGCCTCAGGATGGGATTCAAATCCAGCCATCACAACCTCCCTGCCCCTTTCAGAACAGCTGCTTTACAGGACGTAGTCTGTCATTTACATTCTTTGTTTCCAGATGGAGGACCTCATTTTTTATGTCCTAGAATTTCTTTTGGGTTTTTGTTTTGTTTTTTAACATATTCAAATGACAGCACTGGGTGAAAGCAAGATACAGAAGAAAGCTTCCAATGCCTTGCAGCTTACTGGAAAACCTTGGACTTGTTACTGTGCCTCAATTCCCCATATCTTGAAATAGGTATATCTTAAGATAGAAATAATGACATTTACCCTAACTTCTACCAGCCTTTACGTGTTATAAGGGATGAAAACGAATCAACTTCAGCAAGCACCCAGAATTACCCACCACTGACCTCTCCATTAATCAGCAAAGCAACTGGTAAACCACATTGTTTAGGTAATCTGTACATTTTATCGGTAAATTTATTTTGCTCTAGATGCTCAGGATACTCAATCATCAGCAGGTAAGAGCTCTTATACAGCCATCCTAAACATGTGGCATCACTGCATTCACAGTTAATTTTGTGTTCCCACTTTACTGACATCTTATTTATGAATTAAGGACAAGTACATTTTAGTAGGTATTACTAATTGGTATGTTGGTAGCTCTGTTACGTCTTGCTTGTTCCTACCTCTGGTTTGTCAAACTTCACGATTTAAAATGGATTACTGTACCTTTTGCAGTGCCAGAGAAACCCTGGTACAAAAAGGAGAAAGACAGTTTTCAAGTGAATTTTACAAGGGGAACTAGCTTCAAGAATATAAATTAAAGATGAAATGCAATAGAGACAACAGCAAAAGGTTTCACACAGCACAAGTATAATGAGTGCTTAAGGATTCCCTGCAATCAGAAGAAACTGCCTATTTTTTTCTCCTTATGGCCAAGCTAGCCGGCCATCTCATACCTCCATTACATTACACGTGATTACCTATTTCCTTACAAAATTGCAAACCAGTCAGAGCCTAACCTTTGTGAAATGGTGAGTAGCTGAATTCCTTTCCTTTCTGTTTTGAAATGCCAAGCTGCCAGCCACAGGCAATTTCCAAGGCAATCAATAAAATGTCTCTAGCATCACATTTTTTTAAAAATTCTCACTTTTGTTTCATAATTAATGTCCTACAAGTAAGAGCAGAGCATTCACGTGTAGGTGAAACGGAGTCAGAAGTTTCTAAGAAAACCATTTAGTCTCTTTAAAGGACTCAGGGACTCAAATTTTTTTTTTTTCAAGGAAAGAGAGGCAATGTCAAAAGCTAAGTGTTATCTCTGGAAGCTTAAAACAACAAATCAAGGAATACTTATTATCCAGAGTTTCAGGTTAACTGGCAAAGGTAAGTGACAGGTCACTCTGTAGAGACTCATACTCCTATTCTTCCTAGAGCCAAGATAAGCACCCCAAGCCCCGAACTATGGGAAAATGACATCAGAGGCACCATCATGACCTTCAACCAGCTATTTCACAAATACATATGTATCCTTCCTGTCTTTGGCCTAAATTAGAAAAGCCTAAAAAACAGGTGGATTGTGGTCAGTGAACTCCCCAGTTCATTTCAAAATTCTCTTCTCGTAAGGAACAGCAGTATTATTTTGGATTGATCCAACTCGATCTTTTTCCGTTTTGCTGCCAAACAGTGCTCATTATTTGCAGAGCCTTAAAATCTGCATTCCATCCTCACTATCTGGAGTCACATCCTGAAGCCCACAGCAAGGAGAAAATCCTGTGTGTTGTTTCAGGTCCACTAAGAACAAGGCAACGAGGGCAGAGCTACCCACGCGGCTGCACAGGGATGCCAATCCTCCCTTGCCAGCCAGAAAGAGCAGCTGACTCCCAAGCAAGACTTCCTGCATTTCCAGTAGCTTTGCATGGAAGTTTGTTAGATGAGTATAAAATTGAGCAGCATAAAGAGAGGACTTGTAAGCAAGCTAGGAGCTTAGGAGTCTGGGGATTTGTTTTTAACCAGCTGAACATCTATTCTGGTAATGATGGTAAGCTGCTCTCCCCACACTCAGCCTCCCAGGTTTCCAAGGTGGTCTTCCAGTGCCTGCCACACCTGCAGAAGATCCTCACTCTCCTATCATTTGTTACCTCCACAATGTATTGAACCATACAGCTTTTTTCTTTTGGTGTGATAAATTGTACATTACACCAGATTTTTGTTAAACTTCCTGTAACTCCTGGACATGTAGCGCCCAGTTCTGAAAAACTAGCACAGTATTTATTCATACCAAGCAGCAATACAAACACAGGCATTGAGACCACTTTCATGGAGCTCCCAAAGAGCTTTAGTAGTCTAAAGATAATTTTTTTTTCTTTAAAGGAAGTCTCTTACACTCTTATCAGCATGCTGAACAGCTGCATACAGGGACAGATCCATCACGTATCGCAGCACTCACCCAAATCCACCTGACCAAAGTCGTCAAAATAGTAACAAATAAGTTGACAAAAGGAAGAAAATAATCTAAACATAGAATTACAAAGATTTCCATTTGCTATCCGTTTTGTTTCTCCAGCATGCTGCCGCACTGAGCAAAATAGATTGTCCTCCTTGCTGCCTACGATATTAAAAAAAAAAATGAAAAAAACCTCTGGCTAATGAAGTTTTCTTCATTTCATAAAATCAGCAACACAACTGTACCTCCATCTAAAGAGACACTGGAAGATAGGCTTGAAGCCATGGTTTTCAGGGCACACAACTGCCAGTGCCTAGCCAGAAATGAGCCTTTGAAGCATGCACCCGTGCTGAGACATCGCTCTTCCACCTGTCCAGCTAGCCACCACCTGAGACCACAGAATGTTGAACCCCCTCCAGCAGTATTTCTAAGATAAATTATTCACTTTTTCCACTCATTGCACTGTACCTACGCACCATGATCATAGCACAGGTCCATAAGGAAACACTTCTCTAAGAGTTGTATGTCCTTATCCTTAGAGCTCCCGAATCTGCTAGCTAATTTCAACTCAGTCTTGAGAGATGGTAGAGGTCTCAAGGTAATGATGTTCCTTCACGTTGCATGGAAAAATCAGAGCCTGGATGGAAGAGAGAGATGCCCCTGGGAGGAAAAGGCAATGGCTCACCCACTCCCAGCGGCAGGCACGCAGACAGCCCTTGCATTACCAGCCGGGGACACACCGACACCTTCTGCTCCCAGCCCAACATGGCAAGTCCTGTGGGCAAGGACAAGGATGACCAGGGGAATATTTGTCACACGTCTGCAGAAAAACAGGCTCATTAGGTCTACGAGCCATCTAACTAGGACAGCTTGTCCTGCGCAACCTATAATCACGCAGGCTACCTCAATATAATCAAGAAAGGCCGTCACGGGACCTTTAACCCTGCATCAGTGTTGCACATACCTTAAATTCAGAAGGAACAGAGAGTTCCCACAAGGCAACACTCACACTTCCTGATGTTCCAGAGCAATTCAGCCCAAAACAAACCAGGTATTTCAGACAAAGCGTGATAACCAACAACCTCTCCCGTATTAATTTAAATAAGAAAAATCCCACTTCCTCATATTCCCAAGAGTGAATCCAAAACACTTGTAGGTTTAACAAAACATTCTGCAAAACCTAGTAGACAGAGGAGGGAAGGGGGTTGCTGTAGCTATAAAATGGCTCAAGCTTTCACAGCATGTTGCAGGCCTAAAGGTACAAAATCGAAGTACATTAGCTGTAAAGCTCTTTTCAGCAATGATGTTTGCATTTTCTGTACTGTTTAATTCTATCAGAGGGGAGCTAAGCAGGGCAGACGTGATCGGCATCACAAAACCAAGCTATAGCACTACAGACTTGCCGCTTCTTTCTCCACAATTCCTTACATGCCTTAATCTTACATCCTGCACCAGTGCCACCATTCCTATGGCGACACCTCCCTCTGACTCTCAATTTGTATTTTAATCATCCCTAAGATCTTACCTCTATTTTGCTATTACCACCTCAATTTTACAGGTATTAGGTACAGCCTGCATTTTCTCTAAGGGTGCCTGAGGTGTCAACAAAAATAAACTGCAAATTAAGGGTTTAGTTTCTTTGTTTCTAGACTTAACGTTTGACTATTAAGAGCAATCCAGGGTGGGCAGACCCTCCATAATAAGGATAAACCACCTTTCTGCTGCAGGTCTGCAGGACAGGAAAAGAAAGGCTTCAAGGAATCTGTTGGGAGCACTGCTCTCAATCTCCAATACTCCTGCAACTCCCTCAGCTAGCCTGGAGGTGCTCACAAACATATTTCCTTGTCTGAGCATTGGGGAACATCAGGACAATTTCACCATTGTCTTAAGGAGATAGGGAGTGCAGGTCACAGCAAAATGGCTCGTCCCAGCTTCATCACTACAACCAGAACAGGAAACCCAGCCAACTGAAAACCAGCAGAGAGAGAGTGAGTGTCGTGGTTTAATCCCAGCTAGCAACTAAGCACCACACAGATGCTCATTTACTCCCCTGCCCCCCCAGCCAGTGGAATGGGGGAAAGAATCGGAAGGAAAAAGCTAAAACTCATGTGTTGAGATAAGAACAGTTTAATAGAACAGAACAGAAAGGAAGAAACTAATAATGATAATAAGAACAATAATAAAATTACAATTATAATAATAATAGGATTGGAATATACAAAACAAGTGATGCACAATGCAATTGCTCACCACTCGCCAACCAATGCCGAGTTAGTTCCTGAGCAGCAATCCCCCCCAGGCCAACTCCCCCCAGTTTATACTGGGCATGACATCACATGGTGTGGAATACCCCTTTGGCCAGTTTGGGTCAGCTGCCCTGGCTGTGTCCCCTCCCAGCTTCTTGTGCCCCTCCAGCTTTCTCTCTGGCTGGGCATCAGAAGCCGAAAAATCCTTGACTTTAGACTAAACATTTCTTGGCAACAACTGAAAATATCAGTGTGTTATCGACATTCTTCTCAAACTGAATCCGAGACATCAGCTACTAGAAAGAAAATTAACTTTATCCCAGCCAAAACCAGGACAAAGAGAGAGAGAAAAAACAATCAAAGAATAGAGTAGGAAGGGAAGAGGCAGGAGAGATTTCAAGTGGATTCACTCTGTAATCTGAGCACAAAAGAACTGCAAAAAAAATAACCAGGGAAGGAGTGTCTTAGCCTAAATTAATCTTGAATTAGTAGCCTGCAGGAACCTGGATATCTTGAACTAGATCAGAAAAAGGAAAACAAAACAACAAACCAAAAAAACCAAGTAGGAAGTCAGTTGTCCTCTGAACAGAAAAAACAATCTGTGTCTTAAAAGGAGAATCACAAGAACAGCTGAATTTTGCTGTAGTGGTAATGATGCTGTATTCTAAATATATTATATTGAAAGCATTGACTTTTATCTGAAGCAGTCATGCATAGAGCAATTTAGTGGTCACTAGCAGTGTTAACAGCAAAGCTGTGTAACAGGAGTTCACCTAATGAGGGACTGAGATCCCCACACAGCTCATGCAGACAATGCAAGGCGGCCACAGAATGGCAAGGTACGGAGCTTGTACTCCGAGCTCTGCTTCACCCTCCTCTGCCTGAAAACTTCCCCTGCCACTGGAATTGCACATACCCTGTAAAAGACGTCCCCAGTGACAATAACCCTGCCTGGTGACCTTGGGTAGGTGACCAGCTGAGTAGCTACCAGTTCCCTGAACACTCAGGCAAAATATCAGACCAGCCCAAATGAAGCTTTGCAGCCATGGATTTAGAGGGCTGGGACATACACAAATACAGAAACTTGAGCAATATCCCACAGCAGCGGAGCTGACCACAATCTGCATGCCGCAGGGATTGCTGACTGTGTGTGGCTTTCCCACCTGACACATCTGCTTACTCAGGAGCTGGGCTTTCTCCACAGCATCTCTGCCCGCTTCTCTCATCTTTATGGTTTTCATTTGAAGCTACGGAAAAAAAGAACAGCATGGAAAGAGCAGGCAAAGGAAATGAAAACTACTTCAATGGAACAAGAAAAGCAGTCAGCACCTACTTTTGAGGTGAACACCACATAGTGGCAAAGACATAATATCCTCATCTCTCCTGCACAGAAGGGTGATGTGCTGTTTGCAGCTCTGGCATATTTCTCTAAGTTGCCCTCTTTTTCAGTCTGCACTTGCTTTCATAATATACCCTCACCTGGATACCAGATGAGACCATTTCCACATCCCATTCCTATTACCCTTAGAGCGTGAAAGGAAGACCTTCCACACGGAGCCAAGCAGATGAGTACAACAGCACCATTTCCTTTAATTTCCTTCCTCTGAAAATTAGACCTGTGTTTAAGAAATCAGATGGGAAATAGCTGACCTCAGTTGCTGTGTTTCTACTTGTGGGTACTTAACCAACACTACTATTAATACGACAGTCTCTTTTGGAAACTTTAAAACAATAAGATTCAACCACTTGCCTGCAAAAAATGTGGTCAGGCAGTCATGCTCTATAAATTCATCCATCACTCTGTATTTTTTTACAACACATGTAGTGAGTCATCCATCTATTTCCTCTTTCTTTCTTCCTTTGCAAGGAAAAACAGTCAAAACCCACTAAAAAACAATAGCCAGATGACAAGTTTGAACATTTCAAATCCTTTAAAAAAAAAAAACAACAAACAACAAATGAGAAAGAATTTTTATTCGTGCATTTCTCAGAAATGATAGAAAATGCAAATGGTGCTGAAACTTCTGAAGTGAAACACTTCAGCCCGGAAGCTGCCTGCCACTTCTCTGATAGCTATTTCTTTATCATTATCAGGCGGGTTGTTTTGACAGCTTCACTTCTAAGCTGACTGTAAATCTGTGAATATTTCACGTATGATTGAAGTGGAACAACTACCGACAGTATCAATCGGCTTGGAGTGTGAAGATTTAGCCAGGCTCCAGTAGCCAATAACATACCTGTATATGAGTTAAAGTGCTGAAAACCTGTATTTACTTTGCACTGTCTAACTCATTGGGATTTTATAAAGTAACTCTTAACTATCTGACTAAATCAACAATGTGCTTCATGAGTTCAACCCTTCAAGGTACAGCTACATTTAAACAATAACAAAACAGCTCAAACCTAGGAAAGAACAAGGGCTTTATGAAAATTAAACTGGCAACAACAGCAAAAATTTTTATAGGGCTGCAGGATTCCTAAGTCTCCGTGGGGTGCTGCTGCTTTACACCAAACCGTTAGCTTTAGTCCACGTTGCTGTTTAGCCCCTATCGTGGAAAGAAAATCACGCTCCTATCTCACTACAGCTGATGCCCAAGAAGAAGCTGCTCTGACAGGTCCTGCACTTTCAGCCTGTGACAGTCAGGAGCTGCCTGACACCCACCAACAAAGAAGCGGGTGCCCCAAGACAGCCCTCTGCAGCTCCTCGCTTCACGTTCTCTGAGGGATGCCTACACTTCAACAGCCTGACCCTATGTGGTAATCACAGTTGGCATCCTAAATATGAAACAGAATGAACACTTGGCATCTTAATCCTTTCCAGTGTTTTATTTTCAACTGCTGGGTTTTCAGGCACAGATAGTAAAAAGCACCCCAACCCAGAACATAACAGCTGTCAGTATTCGCTGCTCAACAACAAAGCAGAGAGCCTGCCAAAAGATTTTTTTTTTTAAAAATGCTTTGAGAGAAGGAAAGGTTGGAGGCAGAAAACATGTTCTTACCTTTTAGAGCACTTACAGCTGATTTGATCATAAGTCTCTTCACACTATAATTGAGCATCTCTGTCTCTGATCCTCAGACAACTGCTGCAGGCAGGGAAGTACAATTACTTCTTTATCCAGATCGAAAAAACAACACAGTTTAAGTGACTTGCCAAAGGTAACACAAAAAGCTTATGGTGGAGCAAAGAACAAAACCTGTGTATCAAAGTATCATCTCTGCATCACATATGAAAGAGTACTCCCTGTTCTAGGACTCGGCAGAAAAAAACCCTACCAAGATAAATACTACATTTTAAACTATCCACCTACAACTTTTTAATTTGAAATCTACAATGTCTAAATCCCACTTTTTTTTATAAGTGCATAATTTTGTTGATTTAACTATTTTTTGATCAAAGGACTCTGGGTTTTTTGGGGTGCTGTGCCATCTGCTGCCTGTATTTTGGGGGCGTAGCACATCAGATGTCAAGGAGAAAGAACCACACCGAAACCAAGAACCGATCTCAGACCCTACAAATGGCCATCATGGTCCAGACAAGAGTCCAGATAGCTCAACATCCCCCCACCCAACTATGGGTGGGCAGATCCCTTAGGGATGCCCAGGGAGGAATGAAAACAGGGCAAGAATCTTTTCATTCCTTTCCACAGCACATTCTACATGTCTCCTCTTTGAAAGAGCAAAATACAGGTGCATTTAATGTGGGTTTCACAAAGTACAGCAGCTTGATGTCCTTGTCACATTATGATTCTGCTTTGTCTCGCAACTCTCACTGCAAAGATCACATGTATTAAAGACACTCAGCAACTTGAGTTTTAGAAGATCCAATTTCATAGCCTTCAGCTATTTTGGTAAATGTAGAAAATAGGTGCAACAATTGGAAGCAACAAGTGCAGCACGCAGCAGCTGTACAGCAACCAACTCTACTTCAGACTCTGGCCCATTTCAGGTAGAATTCTGTCATGCCTGCATACTTCAGTGACCATAAGTAGCAGAAAATGCAACTGGTACATTCTCAAAGGAAAATCCCATGGAAGAGCAGCACAGGCCTAAGAATGACTCCCTAGCAAAGGAGGAGGAATTGTTCCCGCTTACCTTCAGCCTGACCATCAGATGGAGAGGCAGGTCTGAGAAAGACTCCGTGCCTGTTCACTCAGCTCCTGCTCAGATTTTGGCTAACACGCAGCCCATCCCAAGGCTGATGTATGCTGGGAGCAGCACCATTAGGTCAAAGAGAGAGCAATGGACTGGCAGGACACAGTGGTCGGGAAGGGCTAAAGGTCATTAGCCAGCTGTTATCAGCTGCAGCTTGCCGCGTCCTGCAGCCATCATCCTTGTATTTTGATTATCTGGCATTTTTTTCAGAATCCAGTACCCTATGGAAATGGTGTAGACTCAGCTTACCCCAAAAGCTTTTGAAGCAGATCCAGCAGCAGCCAGACTGCCGAGGCTTCCGTGCTTCCCAGTGTGACGCAGGGACACCCGCACTGTGTGGGAGGAAGGATGAGCACCCTCACCCTCTGCGAGGCAACTGCTTTGCTCACAGGTGCACAAGTTACTAATCAGAGAACCTGGGAGTCAGAACCCTCATCAATTAAGTGATGAATTAGTGAATTCACGTTAGAATAGTCTGTACAAAGGGGACTGAGCTCGTTTGACATGTTCATTTGTTTTCTTTCCTAATGAGCTCATTAAATAAAGTTTAATTTACAGCGTATGTTATCCTGTAAATTTGAGAGATCCAAAAGGACTGTGACACTCTCCTCCCCTCAATCCGCTGCTCAAGGATGAGAACAGAGTGAGGAGTTTGTCACATTTATAAGTCAACATTTGTCTGTAGGACCCAAGACAGCACGGTTAACTCTTGCTGCGTTGCATGTCCTTCACACTAGATTCAAATAACGCTGGAAGCTAACGTGACTAATGTCACAGAATGAAGCCAGACTCAATACATACATCTAATCCCCCTGAAAGGACAGGATTTTTCTTACTACATATTTATAAGATTTCTGTCTAGCATAGCTCTGTGTATGTCAGGTAATGAATCCCTGTCATCTCCCAAAGGAGGGTATTTAATAGCTCAGACCATTTCACTCTCAGGAAGTCACGCACAGGATACTCAAAGTTTCCACTGCAGCCTTATCCCCAACTTTACACACAGTTCTTTTCTTTTTTCTGTGCTTGCACCTCTCATGCTTGCTAGATTTATGAACCCCTGTAGTCACTGCTTAGGCAAGTTATACATATTTAATTCTTAAATTTTTCCTCATAAATTAATCTCTACAGCTTCTACCCATTTACACTGCTTTTGAGTTCCCTTCAATGATCAATATCTTTACGGTAATAGGAACACTGAAGTCTAATATAATATTTCAGGTACTGTCATACCAGCACTCTTATTCTCTTGTCCCCTGAAACAATTCCTCCCACACATGCAACACAAAATTACACTGGTCTTTCCTACCACCCTACCATATCCACATGGTTTCCTCATCATTAAAACCTTCTTTCGGGAGTGCCAAAATTCAGTGGGTTTCCCCCAAGGGAGACGGGGAGGAGCATGACAAAGGTATTACATCTCCTCTTTTCCTTTTGTCTAGCAATTTATTGTCTAGCACTGAGATAGTGCCTAGTAAAATGGAATATCAAGCGACTTCAAGCTTACTTTATTACAAAAAAAATTACAAAATAAGTACTATGTCAAACCCCCTAAAGCCTGTCAGTTTTACATTGCTCTTTGGAAGCCTTTCAGATTCTCTTTCGACAGCTATGCCGTTGGCTTTCACTGGGACACAGGAGGATTTATAGTTATTCATGTCTTTTTATCAAATGGCTCTATGTTTTGAGCACCAGGGAGACAGCAAGATCTGGAAAAAAAAATACACTGGCCAGTTTAGAACTTCCTCTTGTATTCTGCACATGCAAAACATAAGGTACACGTAAGCATGGTCTCTCTATTCAGTAGCAGCGGCTGCAGGGTGATGTTAGCAGCAGTGTTAAGACACAGCAGGTACTGCCATACTGCTGCTGCCCTTCCCCTTCCATGTAACAGGGACTCTGGGCCTCTGCAGGAACATCAAAGATTTCAGTCGAGAGGGAGAAACCAGGGTGAGCATGAAGGGGGCTTTGAAGGAGGACAACTCATGACCATGCCTGCAAAAGTGATTTATGATAAGGAGAGAGGCCTTGCATAATCACTGCACCCACTGATACAGCACAAACACAATTTACCATGGGGACTGCAGGCTTGAAAACTCCTTCCTTTACAAACAGCAGGCTAAAGAGAGGTAAGATTGGCTACTGAACTTGCAGCTGATAAACAGCAAAACCTGACCCCATCAAACCCCTAAATTCATGTCCACTTTAACAGCCACCCTTTCACAGCCAGCATCCGTCCCAATACTCGCAGAAGTGAACTCGGAGGCAGAATACTCCCTTACACTGTGCTACACCAACTCTACAGCTCAAGCTGAAACTGTTTTCGAGGGACTCTCAACAAATACTCAATATATTCTAGTTTCTTTTTTTTTTTAAAGGAACCGGATATTAATTGTCCTTGCTCAAGAAGCAGGACCCTTTGCAGCCATTTCCCCAGAGAACTATGATCTATGCATGGTTTATTACCTTATTATACCGATGGCTGAAGAGAAATGAGACTCTAAGAGCAGTCTGCTCCTGGTAAATATTTAACTACTAGAATCATGCCAACATACTTCTCAGCTTGATTCTCCTTAATTTTACTTCAACATCATGCTTTCAACTTCCCCTATGTCCTGAAGCTGATAGTGTATCATATTTAGCAACGTTAAGTGTACTCCTCCCCTGGGATGTGAACAGATCCTACTAACAGATTACAACAGCATTTAATCTGAGATGAACTTCAGTCACTCCTCTTAACTGTTCAGATAAGGAATTATCTGAATGTTTGTACTACACTTGTTGCTTTATGAGCTTCAGCTTCACAGATTAGAAAAACTTGCTCTTTTCACAACTATTAGCAGAGGGGGACAATGATTCTTAGTCTCTAAAATTATTTGGAGAAGACAGAGGGGTGGTATTTCACAGCTATGGATCAACTGTTCTCCAGCTGGGTATAGACCAGGGTGGGGAAGGACAGACATGGAAAAAGTCATCAGCCAATTCCAGGCCCCAGCAGCTACAGGGAAAGGTCAGCAGCAAGTGTAGAGCAGCCCAAATTTATTGCACCCTTCTGAGGATGCAAGACGAGTCCTGGCCACTGTCTATTCCAGACAGAGAGTGAGTGCCCAGACCTCCACACAGCAAGGACTACAGCACCTAGGCATCTCCTTCCCTGGGGAGTTTGAAGGAGGAAGTCGCTGCAGTTACAACTATCACTTCTCCCTCTTCTTCCCCTCTTTCCTTATGTCCTAAACCTGTTAAAATTATACTTACAGTATCCAGCAGGTTCGGATCTCCCTAGCAAAAACAGTCAACCGAACCCTCTAAAGCTCTGCTCTTCCTGTCAGCATTCAAAACTGAATGGGGATCACTGGAGCAGCTCACAGAAAAGAACAGGCACTACTTAAAAATCCCAAGAGGTGGAGTTACAGGGTCCCAATCTGTAAATCTATTTGCTAAGAAAATCAAGTATATTCATATTAATTAAAATGCTACAAAGGCATCAAATCCAAAGGGCCAATGTGAAGTGCAGTTCTGGACTCATCTGTGGGTCCAAGCAACATTGCAATTTCTTTTTATGTCTTTTAGATGCCATTGCAAAGATAGGACAAAGCAGCTTTCATTCATATCTCTGATTTGCAGCAAAACCCTCTAGTTAGACCATTTTCAGCAGAAGAAATGGTTTTTTAATTAGAATTTAGAACATCACTTATTTCTGTAACTCCAGCTCAACTGTCACTAGCACCATTAGAAGAGTAATGCCAGGACTGTGCTCCCAAATATACCTTCAGATCCATAGCAAGCCACAGATCTCATTATTACACCGGCTGTTTTACTTCTGTATTCCACTAAGAACACAGGACTCACTTGGCAGGCATTTTATCAGCATGAGTTAAATTTACTTCAGCATTAGTAGCAACAAAACAGATTATTATGTTGCATTTGGCAGTAAGTGAGAAAAAACAGCTTCCAGTTTGGCCTCTGTCCTTTCTACAAAGGAGGGATCAGCATCCCATGGTGCTGGTGCAAAAAGATCCGCTGTGTCTAATGCTGACGACCATGCTGGCAGGCTGGCACGGGGCCGGCGTCCCAGTGTCTTGAGAGTCACCAGCTCCCAGCTCCTGACTCCCGCAGAGCTCTACGCTGAACAGAAACTGAGAGTTGCTGCCTCACTTAGAGGCAAGGTATCACCAATTAACCGGCTGGCAGCATCTCGCTTCCTATCAGCATGCTTAACCTGTGCTTTAGCAAAGAAACAGACAATTTGACATGTTCTTGACAAGCTGCTCACCTTGATTCACGGTGTCACTGGATAGATGTGGTTAGTGTCCAGCTGGCTCAACACTGGATTTAACTCTTGCCTCACTATAATCAAGATCTTAAAGATGGAGTTACATATTTTTAAAATGTTTTCACATTAGCTCTGCTAAGGCATTGTCAACTTTAGAAGGAGCTTACTGATATAGCTATCATCAGGAAACATCTTGACAAAGACATGGGATATATATCTATGGAAGTCCTTTAGCTACTACTACTGGCTCTGAAGTGTCTAATAAAAAAAAAACCCTCAACTATTCTTCCTCATTAATTATCAAAGCTATCAGCCACAATATAGAAAATGATCAATCAACAGCAAAATCTAGTGGCAATTACACAGCTAGATATTGAGACTTCCCTGTATGTTTATCAGAGCATCACTCCTCATATTCTTTCATATTTCTTATTATTTTAAATACCCTACCCTAAATTAAATGTGTAAGTATATTAATATTATGATAGCATGCTATTCTAAGTATTTTAAGCTTAGAACTTTCAAAGTAAACAGAAAACAGCAGATTAGTAACTGCTGTAAGTTAAATTCAAAAACTGTGGTTATAAATATTACATCTGCTGTTTGTCAAAGTGTCCACAAAAAAGATCTGTAGTATAGTTATACCAGCAAAGCCTCTCAGTATAGAAACATCTCATATATGGAAGACAGATAAATAATTACACTGATTCTTTTGCCTTCAAAGATCTTGAACTAGGATTAACTCCAGTTCCTTGGCTTTCACCAACTTTAGGACTTTGGCTGGAAAAATCCCTGCTCATTACAAGTTTCAAAAGGCAGAATTCCTACTGCAGATGGAGCTATACCAGTAAAAGTAGTGCTTTGACTGGTACATCTTTCTTAATTCAAGCAGAGTTTGTAAATTCTACTAGCAAAACAATGCCTGCTCAAGCTACTTGATGTTAAACCATGCTAGTACAGTTTAACTGACTCCTTCATTATGTAGGAGAGGCTGAGCACTAAAATTGAAAATAGTTTTAGTTTTTGAATGAGACCAAAAAATACTTTTGACATAAAATACCTGAAACATTATCAAGGCAATAATCAGACTTCCTTTGTTTGGAAAAATCAATTTGATGCTGAAACCCATCCCCTTCCAAAACAACACCCTTCACACTCAGTCAAGTCAATCTTTAACTTAGGTCAATATTGCTGATGAAGTTAAAAAAAAAACCAACAAATTAAAAAAGTCCAACCCCACACAGCAAAACATATCCCATCAGCTACTCAGACATGCACATGCTCCAAATCCTTGTGCTATTTTTTTTCAGATCTTCTATAATTGCTTGTCTACAGGATAAGAATCTCAGTTTTTATGAAAGAATGTATTATCCTCTTGACTATGAAAGAGCTTGGGAAAAAAACACTATTCAAATCCATCTCAAAGGCTCAAATCCCAATGCAAGGTAAATACACAGAACCCTAGTATTTTGTTTAGAAAATAAGTGCCTAATGTTTCTGAGAAGTTATGACATTAAAAAAAAATACACACACACACAAAATATTCAAGGACTGCTTGCTGTCAAGTGACTGAAGTGGACACAGAGGACATTCATTGCTAGAAATACAGAAGGAAAAAGTCTTTGTACCCTATAACCTACTTTGGTTAAGGAATTTTTTGTTTTGTGTTACCTTGTGAATTTGACACTCAGACAAAAAGCTGCATCCTGAATCAAGAGCCTGAAACAAGCTCTGGCACCAGTACTCTCTTGCGACCCGATGAGAAGGTGCACGCTAGATGCACACCTCACAATACAGAAGGGCTTTCTGGTCCAGGTACACCAACACACTGAGCAGCTACACGCTGCTTCCAGGATCCCAGCTAGTCTCTCCATATGGACAGTGTTTGCTGGATATAGCAGCCCACTCAGAAAGAGCTGCAGTAAAAAGAATAATCATGCCCACAGAGCCCAATCTGCATCCAAGACCATCTGCAATATGAAATGCAGATACCCAGGACTATCAACTCACCATCCTCCTTACCGAAATGGAGAAAATGGGATCAGCCATGCTCTCAGACTGTCTGTTGCTTTGTTGTCAGGAAGAAAGACAGTGGGAGTTGAGCTGAGCTCCCCACAAATGCACAATAAAAGGATTCTTGTAAATCTTTCTCACATTATAAAACTTGGATCTTCTTGAGAAAACTGCAGTTTGGAGAAGCTGCAGTAGCTTGTAACAAAAACCTTTAGGACACAACAAGAGTTTCCCTGGAGTACAAAATAGTGTCTGAATTTTTTCAGCGATGGCTTATTAAAAGTCTAGCAAATTAGAAAAAATACCCAATCAACGACAAATGAGCAATAGAGACTCATAACCATGTTTGCAATGTGTCATCCTGGAAGAAAGTACAGAAGAAAATACAGTCACAATCTCTTTGACGCCACCATGTTTTGCCGCAATATGCTTTTTCAGTGTGCCAGTTGCAAGAGCAAGGATTTGATATGGATTAATAAACGTACTGAAAAACCTCTTTCCTCACTTGTTTTGTGGCTACACAGAGTATAAAGAGACTGATCAGTCTCTGTAGGTTGTTTCCCCCATATCTTCATTTTCTTTCACTCTCAGAATAAGATGACTGAAGTTCAGTTAAAAACCTACCATCTGCCATATTTACCTGTTGCAGCTGAAGCCTCTGAAGCAACATGCAAACTACTCAAATTTAACCAGAGGCATTAATTAATACTATTAAACAAAAAGGGATAGCCTGAATAGCTCTGCACGATGAGGGGATATAAATACCCCAGAGTGCTTACACCAGGCAGAGCACTACAGCAAACCAAAAATGTAGACAAACTGCCCACTAAATATTGATAGTTTGGGCTAAAGGCAAGAGTCCATCAATTCTGAGCTTTCACCATTGCCTTTAAGTAAATGTTGTTGTTCAACATTTCCCTCCCTCTGAATATCTGCTGTTGGGGTTCAACCATGTTTTCCTGAACTCGGACATCAGATTTCTGCTTTCATCAACGGGGGGGGGGGCGGGACACAGGACAGGGACAGAGCGTGAAAGGAAGGAACAAAACAAAACAAGTTCCTCCACCTACAGCTTCCCCCTGAAGTGGATCCCCCGAGAAATAAAAAAAAAACAGCAGAGAAGATGGTTCCCCAGTCAGCTCCAGGCCTAGGAATAGCTGCTGGTTGACTATTTTTTATGATGGCGACTCCCAGAACTTTGTATTGCTTGTGCATATGGAGTATTTCAAATCTGTGTCATGGAAGTACATTATTTTTCTCTTGCATGCTTGCAGATAAGATTAGCCTGTGCCATAGGAGCATGCGCTGACCTGTGGACCAGCACACACTGCTGCTAGCTTCTTCTACAAGATCTTGCTGGTTTTTCTGAATGCTCAAGTCCTTGAGTCATGGGATTACAGAACAGGCTGACCCACCATTGCAGAACCTCATCCAAAATCTAGAAACTATAAGGAATACCACAAAGGCCAACAGCAGTATCTGAGGGTTTGAATTCTAAATGTTACACGATATTCAAAATTTTTAGCAGCATATGAATAATCAACATCAGCATTTTTGTTTAAGCCTGTTAATAACTTCTGATAGCATCTACCTTATTATGTTACTTTATGCAGTTACTTCTTGCATTAGTTATGAATACTCATAACTTGCACAAAAGCTTTTGTAACACGTCAGGAAAACTATTAATTACTGATAGTTAATGCCAAGTAAGACAAGATGTGCTACAACTGTTAGCAGTAGAGTGCACGGTTATAAGATCTTACCTCCCAACAAGCCAAAACTGTATTTATATCCGAATGTCAGGGAGATTACGGCTTTCATCTGCTGGCTCAGGGGAATCCCCAAAGACAGTTACATCCATGTTCACAACGAAAAGCAACACGGCCATTGCAGAAGGAAAGGTAACCAACTCATAAGGAAGCAAGCTACAGTATGTGCAGCATTATGAAATGCTGAAGAATGGCACCAGTATGATGGTTTGTGCAGACTGAAATTGTGTCAGCGTCTGATCTATAGCAAAATGTACTCACGTTACACTTCCACTGCTATGAAGAACAGCTTGGGATCAGTACTCCAAGGAGCACGCATGGTTTAACAGCTATAATTCAATTTTAGGGCCCGGGCTATTTGACGTCTCTTTAAATTACTCCAGCTCAGTCACATTTCCAGTGTGCTTGCAGTCACAGGGCACTGCAAGACCAAGCCTGAAACTTCAACCTTCAAACTGCAATCTTCTAAGCATGCCTGATTTTATTACATCAGAAAGGCTACAAACACCGAGTACATAACTTTGGCTTCTGACTAAAGCACACAGACCTAAATAAAACCTATAGTTTCATATCCTATAGAATGTAAAACTTTATGGCTTCAGATAAATAATGCTATTTAAAATTACTACAATAAAGAATACTGGAGAATGCTCTCACAACCAACAGATTAAAATGAGAAAAATGTGGTAGAAAAATCAGTGCAGAAATTTCAGTGCCTGCACATTAAATTGGGACTAGCTCCAGCTCTGCAAAAAATAGTGTTACCTGCCTTACAAGAAACTGCTTTTGACTGAAAGCCATTGCAGCTAGCCGAGAAACTGTACCAGTCAGAATTGACTGCAAGATAAAAGATACTGCTGTGGTGCCAATGTCTGGGAATACATTCTGGCAGGAATCTTGTCTCAAGATTTTTATTAGACTTTTCTTGGTTTAAATGAATTGCAACTCATCCTGCAGCAGGTCATCTCCCAAGTCAACCGAGGGCAAAACCGCTGGAACCTCTCCATTCTGAACCTTCACAGTATCCTTGTGCTGCACCTTTAGCAAGGCTTACACTTTCGGATATTACAGTGAACACATTATGCCTTCAAAAACTTTTCCAAACCAACAAGCAAAGTGCCAAAAGGTGTGCCACAAACACAAGTAACATGATGCCTGAATAATCAGGACTCATTTAAAAGCAGCCTTTGGCAAGGCACTAGCAGCATGTAAGACTAAAAGGGAACGTGTAAACTAAAACCAAAGTCCCATCTAACACAGATACAGGGTAGGGTTGAATCACGGCATTTAGTTACTAAGCACAAAAGCCCCTCGCAGAAGAGCTCCAATGACTCGATTCAGTTTTCCTGTTTAAACATAGTTGGGGGCCATCCAGCAATCAAATCAAAAGAGAAGAAAGCAGAAGAGACATGCTCACCCTCTCGCCTCTGGCAGCAGAAGAAAACAGATTGCTCAAGATCACTAATTGCTGTGTCTCCAGTTCCCTCCCTCCCCAAATTTAAGAGACTTCCTGCCTTTAGTTAAAAATATTAGCATGAGTAGTGCTCTGAAAAAGCAGTATTACTTACAAAGCTGAGGAATTCCATCTCCCTCGGTTCTGTCGATTCATGAGCTCAGTGTAAACTTTAAAAACTGTTGCTGTCTTTTAAAAAGCTGGTGAGTTGTTAACAACTTCCCGGTAGTTTTATCTGGAATTTTAAAATTCTGAAAAGCTGCAGGGAGAGGGCAGGGAAAGGGCCAGTAAATTGAAGCTGATCCACCGAGAAGCTAACATAAACTCCTAACCTTGCCATTTCAAAGCTATCCGTTCTACCTGAAACATGTAAGATGTACAAATCAGATACACAGCTCTGATGATAGAGTTGTGAAAGATGACTGCCTTTAAGTTTCAACTATTTTATCTACGTTAACAACATCAAGTATTTACCTGAGCCCCTGATCAAGATCCTTGACTTCCAACACTCAGATGATTCAGAATTGCTAGTCTTGGACAGCAAGACCATTAACTTCAACTTCTCACACAGTATTTATTTTATTACAGGTGTATTTCTTCCACTGGGCTTATATTTTTGTAATTGTTTTCACGTTAGTGTTTGCAAACACTTCTTTCAGCTTCTTTAGGCAAGGCAGAGACAGTACCTGCAGAAAAGGAAGCTGAACTACTTTGTGGTTATGCAGTGGGTTTGCCATCTTCTCAAACACTTTTAGACAGTTTAAACCATCTTAATTTCTCGCAGTTAACTTAAAACTTGATTATCTGCCAACACACTTATTCAACCCCATACCCCTGGCTAGCCGAAATCTCTGCCCCACTGCCGGCTGATCATCGCTTCAGCACCCAGCCTCTACCTAGCTCAGCCTGGCGGTTCGCCTGCCGCCACACCAACCCTCCCTCTGCCCCCGTCACTGCAACCCTCAGAGGCTCCCCAGCTGCAAACCCGCATCTGTGCTAGGTTTGCTCCTTGGACCAGGAACCCTGTGGTGACCGGGTCTCACCTGAGGGACTCCAGCCTAGAGGGGCCGGACGAGGAGCAGCTGGGGCCACAGAGGTCCCCAGGAGTGTAGACGCTGCCGCGGCTCAGGGGCCTGGCACCTTTATACTTCTACTTACAACAAACACATAAAGGTGAGGGATACGTTTTATAAAGAGTCTTTCTTCCACAGATAGCACGATGCAATGTGTTCACAGGTGTGCTGTCACAGGCACAGAGAGGCTGGTTCAAAAAGCAAGTACGGAATATAAATACCGAATAGTTTGCATGAGAAGGTACAGAGGTCAGGTCATGCCCTAGAAAAAAGAAACCTCAAACAAAACCGTAGGAGCCTTGTTCTCTGAACAGTATGGTATAAGCGCTTCAGGTAAAACAGGCGACTGCTCTGTACATAGGGAGCACTCATCTTTTCCCCATCATGGCACTCTGACCAAAGTGATGTCCCTACAATAAACTGAGTTGCCAGGAAGAAGAGCAATGGAATTTTTCCTCCACGCTGGCAAACATACAAAACATCTAAAGATGCTTTTGTGATCTCTAAATCAACTTTGTGGTCTCTTACTATATTTTTAAGTACCAATGGGGAGATACCAGGAAGATGAAATCGCTGCCTACTTTGCAGATAAACAAAACATTTCTTAAAAGAAGACAATTTATTTCTTTGCATCTGACTAGAATGTGAGGACTGAAGTAATTTTGATCTAAAATGACCAGACAGTAAATGTGAAGATAATTGCTTTGCTTCAAAATTGTTTCTGAAGTAAAAAAAAAGTAAATTATATGTTGCCTGTGTATAATGTACCCAATTTTTCTGTCTTTTTGAAGATGCACTGCCTGTGCTCATCGTGATAAATGCAGCCTTTAAAAGGTATAAATTTCCCATTTTTACAGTAACCATCTTTTTTTCCATTTCAGTCTGCGGGAGCACTGAATGTTTCCTCACCAGTAAGGGGAGGTTATGCTTGCCAGTCGTCATCACAGAAGCACAAAGCTATTTGTTTATCCATTGCTGACACCTGACAGTTCTGCACATAGTAGGCCACTTACCCCGGCCAGACCCCCTTGGATGAAGGAAAATTAGCGTATGGACTACAAAAGTTACCATCTTTAGTAGGCAGGCAGCCAAACAATGTTCATTTTTAACTTCTATTCCCTTCTTCAGCTATTGTGTTACAGTAAATAGAGTCATTCTAACATGAGGGATTTATTTTACTAGTGATGGACCTGACCTTCAGAGTCTAGATCCGCACTTTCCCAGCACTTGGGGATCACGGACTTTGGGTCAAGCATTCCCCGTAAGCCATCTATCCTCACCATGATCACACCACAGATTCCTCATATGCTGCATCAGTTACAAATGGGTGTACAGCAGTACTTTTATAGACTGAGACACCCTCCACATATTGCAAGAATTAATGAGCAGCCTGCCTGGCAAACACAAAATATATTGGGGACAGCATGTAAGAATACCTACAGTGGATGCAATTTCAAGATGATCCAGGACTCATGAGTCAGCTGAGGATGGGAAAAGTCACAGCAAATAACTTGCAGGCCTGAAAACTGTCCTCCTCCTTGCCTCCCTATGCAAGTTCACAGAACAAATAGCTTAATTTAATTGTTCATCAAACTCCTCAGATTAACTTGGGATACCAGAAACGACACAGCAAGCAGTCATAAGAGTGGCAGAAGTGACCTTATAAAAAGCCACCTCTTCCCCCACACAAACCTAATCACCGAGTTATTACTCAATATCCTGACAGCAAAACAGAGGACAAGGCAGCAACACAAAGAACCTGGCTCTCCCTTTCATCTTTCTGGGAAAGAGCAAAAAAGAAAAGACAACCCAGAGCAAGAGCTGGTGTTACATGCCCTTAACAGACATTTAATTAACATCATATCATAACAAGGCCCAGAAGTGACTGTGAAACACCCCTGGGCTCAGAACTGCTTACTGCCTTCTCACCTGGCTGTAGGAAGCCCTCCGCCAATAAGCAACCCAATGAGAAATTCACCTTTGCTGCTGACTTGCAAGTATGCCGTCAGGGTGAATATGATCCTAGAGAAAGCAAGCCTAGCTCAAGCCCAGCCATTCCATTCATTTTCCTTCAGCTCATTCCCCCTCAAGGGGAAGGGGGAAAATCAAGATTTTAATGTTTAACTAGATGTTAAGAACAGGTGTACTGTTTGCTTCCTCTCTGATGCCAAAAATCTTACTGTGTAAGAGGGACTTCAGAAGGTGAAGTCCTCACCACAAGAAAACAAAAACCAAAACACAAACAAACAAACAAATAAAATCTGTATTTCCCTTTCCTTCTTCTCCCACCCCCTCAGACCTTAAGATATAATAAGCTCTAGAATAGGATCTACATTTTTGCCCTATAAGCTTTAAAACATTATTTTAAAACACAAAAATGTAAAAAGAAAAAAAACAACAAACCATCATCAGAAGAGACAAATATTAAAACATGCACTAGGTTTGTATACCGCATTAAATACTCAGCACTTCAGTGATTTGTGGTAAACCTTCAGATCACCTAAGATACTTGCAAAGCAATTTTCTCAGGCATCCTCTAGAGGTTTAGTATTAGTCTTTTTACAGGTAAACGAAAACTGAGAGTAAAGGCCCTACCCAGAGTGCTCAAAGGAACAGTGCCAGACTTAGATGTTCTTCATCTCATGAGCAACAAAAAAAATGACTCTCACTTACAGCACTGTTTGTATGACCATGGCATCCACTTCAAATGAAATCACAGCATCATTTTTTGTTGTCTGCTTTATTAACCATGAAGCACCCAATACAGGTATCACTTCGTGGTATTCCTATCCCCATTCTAAATTAAAAAAATATATAAAATAAATAAATAATGTTGCTACGATTATCAACAGGAAGTTATGTAAATTTTTATTTGCCTTTATGATAAGCCTGTTGCACATATTTGGAGTAATGTACTTCCCAACCTTTGGGAGCCTATTACTCCTATATCGCATCCGAGAAAGCTCTTTGGGAAGTTTGCTAAAAAGAGATTCTGCCATAGATAGTAATGTTAGACCAGCATTTCAGTTTTAGGGTTTCTTTACATTTTCTGCAGTACCACACAGCCTCTACTTAGCACACAGGCTCCAACTTCTTGAAGCCTGTGATCCTGAAGAGCACGACTGCGCTCTTTTTCCAGCCTTGCAGGAGCTAGTTTTCATTTCCTTTCTTAGAAATTGCTGTATTCACACAACACCAAAGACATGCATCTACTGACACTTACTCAGAGTAGGCAAAAAAGCATGCTAATATTCTGTGCAAGGAGAGCTGATTTGATCTACACATTCCAATTTGCTGCTTTCCTGTCAACTGCCCTGTTGGAAAAAAACACCGACAATTTTGGCAAGTTACACTGTTGATGCCAGTTTCAAACACTGAGTGAGGCTGGTGATTAGAAATTTCCTAAACCTCTAAGGAAATAAGTGTATTGCAGGTAATTATACATGCACATACAATAAAATCTCACAACCCGCTGAGTTACTACAGCATCTGTACCTGAGAGAGAAGACGCAGAAGAGCGGTATATGAGAGTATGTGTAGAAGTACAAAGGATGATGAATGTCTGTGCTATATATCACATCTCTCCCTACAAGTGTATTTATCAGAGAAAACGTAGCCATCTCCCAGCTGCCAGATGAGAAGAGACTACAGCAAATGGCTAGCAGCCATTCCCAATGCCATTCTGTTATTCTGGCATAGATGCAGTATCAAAGGCAAATAAACAAACTTGCTGAGACAAGCATATTTCCTACAGCAAGCGCCGGAGATCTTCTAAATGGCTTTTTTAAGGCATTTATAAATTTGTATTTGTAAGAGTGAACAGTACTTCCATAAACAGTTTAGTGGGTTGCATGTTTTTGTTGACATACGCCAATATAAGCATAAGGTTTCTGTTTAGAAAACAAGACTTGGATCAACAAGCTAACTTTTGTTGTGCAAGGCTTTCAACGGGAAGGAAAGATGGGGGAAAACAGGCCCAGCAGCCACAAATTACTCCCCGTTCTTGGCTCCAATTAGATCTCAATTTCCAAAGGACCTGAATAGGCTAAAAATACAAACCAGGGGCTTAAACCACATTTATGGGAAATATTCAGCTGCACAAGACATGCAATGATAATTCACTTCTCTGTAGCTGCATGGGATGTTCTGGGGTTCCTGCTTTGACAGACTACCTCAGAAATCCCTACAGCAGAGCATGTGCAAAAGAAAAAGGGGCAAAACAAAAAAGCCAAATGAAAAAAACACATTTCCAAATTATTCTGTGGCTATTGGGACATATTTAGATCCTTCCTTGCAAGACTGTAAGGACAAACTGGATAGGTATAATTGTGGGAGCATTATGGTCATTTGGGAGTAAGAAGAATAATTATAAAAACTAACAGGAAGGACAGGAAAAAAGCTCATGCCAGTCTGAAGAACAGGGTAGTCAACAACTTATCAGCTGAAAGCATGAAAAGAAACATTTTTGACTGATATGGATGACACTGGCAACTGACAAAAAAAAACCAAATAAAACCCTCTCTACTCTGCTTTTTGCAGATAAACAAAACCAATGTACTGGCTGCAATTTGCAACTAAGAAGAAAATTCCCCTCAGCAACAAGCATATGCAATATCCTAATTGAGGAAGAAAACAAATCCGTAATGTTTTTCACAGAAGCCTTTGCAATTTGATCTTGTCAGCTTACACACAATCTTTCCCCTCGCCAATGTATTCCAAAGGCACAATTTTAAGAGAACTTCGCACACAAAAATGGAATGCATTCTGAATTAATGATGTTAAACTCACATTTTGAAAAAATTAAAGTTTTCCCATTTTAGTTCCCTCACTCATACTTGTTCAAAGCAAGAACAGGGCTGCACAACTGCAAAGAAACTTGGTTTTAAGCTAAGAGAAACTGCGTAACCCAGGCTTCATTTTTCACAGTAGCCACCCATCCCAAGTGACGTAGGCATGCTGGTACGGATCTCCACACTATGGACTAAACTGGGAATCTCACATACACGAATGGCCTTAAAAAGCAACACAATTTTAGATCAGTTGGGTTCAGCACTACAGAGAAACTATGATCATCTTAAAAAAAAACAACCAACAAAAACCCCTAAACCTAAATCCAGTCCCTTCAATGTTTCCTGGCTTACAAGGTTTATGAATATACAAAAAACCCCAGCAATTTTAAGCTTTGATTCTGCATTAACACATCTGTTCTCCACTGTGATATGGTGAGGGCAGCTCTTCCTCCTGGACAGCTGTGCAAGCAGGGCATTTCTCTCAGTGAGTGGCGGGAGTTAAAACGTGCAAGTGAAGAGGAAGCGAAAGAGCTGGCAACCTTTAGGTTTCACCACATGCAAAATAACTGCAGCATTACAAATCTGGGACGCTAGCAAAATGAACTGCACCCTTTCAGGAACAAAATTATGTGTCATAAGAAAGCCCGTCCAAAGAACGCAATGTAACATGCTTCACCTAGTTTGAAAAACTAAGTGTCTGCCTAAGCACTAGCCACTTAAAAAAAAATTAATACAAAACCCCACACATAACAAAAAACTCAACTTTCCAAAATAAAGAGGAATTTGTATAAGCATTGCTCTGAAGGCAAAGCAGCTAATCATAGCCATTAGAAGAGTTGTGGATTTTGTCTAAAAGTGGAGCCAAGAAGCTAACAATTAAGGATACAGCTCTTCAGGACAGCAATCCCTGCTTTTACAGAAAAATTACAGCAAATTAGCCATTGCAATAATGGTTCGTTTGTCCCCAGAGCAGTGTATTTATTAGTCGGTACAGCACACAAATACACTGTGTACTTACACACCTGCCCATCAACACAGTAATACTTCAACATCTCGCAGCGTGTGATGACTAAGTACACGTACTACAATCCTGCGCAGCCACTGAAGTATCACCTCCAGCTTTACAAATGGAAACCTGCAGTCAATGCCCCACAAGGCATCTGGGCGAACTGATTCCCACCACCGAACACAGTACAGAACAAACTGCAGAATGTGGCCTACGATGGCACTAGACCACACCAAGCGCAAAGGCAACAAGCGACCGATCCCTGCTTTCCTCAGCCCTGCACAAGCACTCCAACCTTTCCTTCCAGAGCTAGAGGCAAAATATTTGTTCACCCAAATAGCAATGGCAAGCAGCAGAGCTAGCAACACACAACAGCAATGATAATGAAAAAAAAAATACAGAAAATACTGGTGAAAAAAAAATCAAATCATCACAACAGCGTTTGCACTGGACGAGATGTACGTAATCTGAAGTTCTGCATTACATCAAAATCTAAAGAGCTAAACAACTGCAGTAACAATTGGGAAATTTTTTATTTTCACTAGGCTGAAATTACAGCTACAGGCCATTCATTTAATGTTTACGAGAACAAATATTTTAACTGCCTGAACTGTTCTGCAGACACATAGTAAAAAAAATTGAAAGGTACCCAAAGATGAAAGCAGGAAGGGGGGAAATCAGTAAACATGCTTCATTATCTACCACGCTAGCAACTTTGTAGAAAAAGTAGAACTATGGATTGCATATGTAAAAAGCACTTTATATTAATTTATTCAAAAAATTTCCACTTAAGAAATAAACAAAATCTTGCATTTTTCCCAATTAGAATTTTACTCAACATTACAACATCCCTCTCCCTAACCTATTCGGTGCAAGAATTTAATTCCTGAGTCACATCACTGTCATGTTCCATCGCACAAAGTAACAGGGCTGACCAGTTTTCGCCTCTTTCTTGGCAGTGCTGCCATAAAGCAAGAGCTTTTCCTCCCCTCCTCCTCTACTTTTTGGTGTCTCTTCCTGAAGCTTCTATCAGCTTTCAGTCTCATTTAGAGCCTTAGAAAGCACGAAGCTTGTCTGCAAAGCAGTACCCTGGAGAAGTTAGAGGTGACAAACTGGAATATGTAGTTATCAGTGTGTGCTGAATCACAGCATAAATGCGCTCAGCGAGGTGCAAGATGTGTTTATCACACTGCATTGAACCTCAGAAGATTTAAGAGGCTAAGTCAACATTTATCTTAAATTCCCTTCTTAAATGTCCTCACATACACGCAGGACAAAGCAAAGAAGGGCCATTCACGTTAACAGCGGTGGGGCAAATTGACACCATGGAATTTGTAAACGGGGTTTTGAATAGTTTGTGAAAAAACTCTTAGCAAAAAGTAGAGCTCGTTCTGCACAGCTCCTCGACTCCAACTGCCACGGCAGGATGCGAGAGTCTGGTTGTGGAAGCCGCTCCGGGACGGAGCGTTCTGGGCTTCCTTCTGTGGATGCCACCACGCGCCCAGCCACTGCCTTGCTATGGATGGGCCACGGATGCAGGGACGGGGCTTTGTCGTGATCCATCCCAGCAATGTTTGCAAGCCCAGAGAGCATCTCTGTTATTAAAAACAATGATCAAGGATTCAACTGTCTCCTCTCCCAGCTGGCGGTCACTCAGGACTCTATAACCGCACCTTCCTACGTCCCAGCAGATCTTTATTTTTAAAGTCATTGTGCCTTCGTATTTCCCTTCACCCTTCCTACTCGCAGGACTTCTGAGACTCCTTAAAGCCAAGAGAAGCTCAGAAGCAGATGGACTTCATTATTATCGCATGCACAAGGCAGCTCCACGACAGCCTGTAAGGAAAACTTTTTTTTTTTTTTTGCACTCCCATTTTATTTCTCGCCCTTTACAACCGCAGCCTATGATCCACCTATTCCTCTCCAACCAGCTCGGGGTCGGAGAAGCGACACGACGCCCAAGAGACAACTCGCCGAGTTGTGAGGACGGAGGCCCCGGCAGCGAGGCCGCGGCCCGGCCCGGCCCGGCCCGGCCCGGCGGGCGGCTGCTCCGTACCTCACGGCCGTCCCCAAACCGCCTCCCGCGGCCGTTACGGCGGCTCCGCCCCGCGCCTCTCCCCAGGCAGCGACGCCCCGGGGGCCCGTCCCGCAGCCTCACCCCGACCCAGGCGCCGGGGAAGGGAGGCAGCAGCGGCGGGACGGCCCCGCGGAGGATCTCCGGAGCCCCTCCGGCTCCGGCCCGGCCGGGGTAACGCCGCCCCGCTGCTGAACTTCCCCCAAGTTTCGTCCCTCCGCGCCCCCGCCGCCGCGCCGCGCCTCGCCTCGCCTCAGGGCGGCCCCGGGGGCGGACGGGGAGCCTCGCCGCCCGCTGGAGGGGGGGGGAGGGGGGAAGGCGGGCGAGGCGCCAGCAGCCGCGACGGGGAGCTCCGACTCTTCCCGACGCCGTCCCGCGGTGAAAGCTCGCCCGCTGCGCCGCTCGCCGTCTTACCTGAGGCGCTGAGGGCGGCGGGCAGCCCTCCCGGCCGCCCAGCAGCACCGGGGGCTGCCGCTTGGCCGGCGGCCAGCCGCTCCGCACCGCCCGCCCCAGCCCCGCCAGCATCGTCCTGGACCCCCCTCCGCCTCCGGAGGGGACCGGGCCGCCTCCGGGCGCGCTCCGCTGCCCCTCGGCTCGGCTCGGCTCGGGGCGGGCGGCGCTGGCTGCCACGCCGGGCGTGGGCGAGCCCAGGCGGAGGGCGTCGCCTCCGGCGGCCGGCGTGGTTTTGTCTGTTTTTCCTCTTCCCCTTCCCGCCAGCCGCCGCCGAGGGGCTGGGCTGGGCTGGGCTGCGCCGCGCCGCTCCCCCCGTCCCGCTTGACGGGGCGATCCCCGGAGGCGGCAGCGGGTGCGCGGGTGTCTCGGCCCGTCCGCTCGGTGCCCGGCTGGGAGCCGCTGTCGCGGCAGCGAAGGGTGAGCGGGAGGCGAGGGGGCGGCTCCGCGGGGCCCTCGGCCTGGCCCAGCCGGCCGCAACCCACCGCCCTTCGCTGAAAACGGAGTTCAGTAACTGTATTTATAAGTGAGAGAAAGGCAATCCTAACTTTCTGTCTTACCCGAACGCCGGCCTTTGCCGTAGCCGAGCATTGCCTTTTTTGAGGAGCAGGACTATCGCTACCCCCGTGTTTCCGTGGATTAAACATATTCTGGTAGCGCAGAAATGAACAGCAAAGCACAAAAGAAAAACACTCTTGGAGTTCGTTTTTTTACAAGAAAGTTCTGTTTATAGCAGTGGAGCAATTAGCAAGGCTTAAGCCTTTTCTAGTCAGTCATTTGTTCGATAGCACCTTACACCGCAGAATCTCCGTGCCCACAAACACAGGTGTCCCTGTTCGGTACAAACCACCGAAGCGCATCAGACCCGTGGCATTACACCAGGGAAACAGTACAGGGAAGAGCTGTGTTCCTCTTCTTTCTCCGCTCTTTATGACATGCCTCCAAAGCGATGCTGCACAAAACAAAACCAACTTTACCTGATGATGACAAAAGGATCTTGGAAGCTGGGCTGTTGCAGATCTGAGAAAGTGTCACTGTCATGGAAAAACTCCACAACTGATTGCATGCTTGATGGCTCTAGGGACTAAGTAAGACCCCACTTGTGTCCCTCTTCGGAGCTCTGGAAGAGAAGCCTTATGCAGCTAAGACCACGGAGCCATTAATTCCCATTTCAGGGTCACTGCAATCTATTAAAGCGAGTACGGTCCCAGGGAACAGCAGAAGAAAAGAAGTTGCACTGTTAACAGGCAGTCACTCCTAAAGGTGGTAACTTGTGATACAATCACAATTAATATTTATCATGGAAAAATTTCCCCAAATTTTATTGGAGTAATTTTCCTTTAGCCAAAGTAAGAGTTAACTTCTGGACTTATGTACCTTATTAAGTAAATTATATTGACATCCACAACGTTGCTGAGGGTGAAATAAAGGATTAAAGACTTAAGTACATTAATTCAATACGGAATATTTATGGTTTCATCAAGCAGGAGTAAGTAGGTAATGATAACTGGCTTTTTTTTATACTCCTACCACATAGTGATGGTTTTATCAAAATGATCTTTGGGGAGGAAAAATCAGTGTCAGGACTAGAAAAGAGATCGTTTAAGTTTTGGTCATTGTTCAGCGCTACGCTTATTTTCTGTACTTTATTTTAAAAGGTCAATAAGGAGCAAAGAAGCACTGCCACTCACAGCAACTTGTGGATGTTAGCTTCTGCAGGGGAATGGGAATCAAGACTCATGTTTTTAACTACAGGCCAGGAGAAACAAGAAAACATTTTCCTAGTTGGGTGTTGCATCACTGCCAAGTTTAAGAAGATGACTTTGACTCTTTGCAAAACCTACCCTACATTTATTTACCTTTCACACCTCTCTGATTGCCTCATGAGGCAACTCCTGCTTTGTTGGCTACGCAACATGTTTTGTGTCTTACAATTTCCCCTGTAAGTACTCACTGTTCACTGTTATTTTTTTTCAGATCATACCTCAAAATGTGCCTATAACATACTTCACTTGTAAACTAACATCATACATAATTAACACTTGACAAAGGAAAGTCTACATAAAACTGTCATTGTATTTATCTGTTCATACCCATTGAATACAGTAAATACAAAAAAAATCCTGTGAAACATCACAAATACCATTAAAATAGCTATAAAATGGAATGAATAGCAAAGTTTCTTGAGTGCAACCACTAAAACAAGGTCTGGACCTCAAGGCTGTTCAAGGTGGACAGCTTTCAGGATGACTTGCTAGTTCCCAAACTTTTGCCTATTTTCTCCCCCCTGTGCTTACAATGTAGTTGGTAACAAGGAGTTAGATTATGTTAACTTGAAACTAGCTTTGAATGAGCTTTCTTCTTCTGTGAGATGCAAATTAATCTCTTCCTTTCTGGTATCTATGTGCTCTGCCCATAGGAAATGGCACTTCAAGGAAAGTGATTTATGCATGCACAGCATCAGGGTTCTTCTCTTCATGTTATACATACATGACTGGCCTCCGTTCCAGTGTGAAAATGGTTAGGGAAACAGATTATTACAAGCTTGAGACTTGCGTTTCAAGTCATATTCTCAGGGACATTTTTTAAAGAGGAAACTATTTCCTAAAATAAAACCAGATGGAGTTCTAGGGAAGCGTGAAACTAAGGGGAAATAAGACAGACCCTGGCCACAGTGTTTCCAAGTGGCAAAGGGTCTGTCTCATACATCTCAGGGCATTTGTTTCAAATCTTTGTCAAGGTAAAAAAAACAAAACCAACTTTAAGGCAGGACAGAAGGACACAGATTATCTTCTGAATTAAAAGGTTTTTCCCTGGGCAAAATATCAAGCTCTAGAAGAGCACCCTAACTCCAGACATGTCTCACCAACTGGACTGTCAGAGGCACAAAACTGCAAGAGCAGAGATCTCTACCTTCACCACAGGGAGGAACGTGACTGAAGGTGCCGTGCATCATATTCCAAATACGTTCAGAGGGGGAAGGCACACAGCCTAATTACAGGGTAATCATCTTCATTAGCCAGCTATAGGAGTCCCATAATAAAATGAAGCAGGACCCCAATGACAGGATGATGTTCGCATCACTCAAGGAAACAAATATGCTTAGATGCAACTTCAGTCGTGATTACAGGGAAGCCAGAGCCATTTTCCTCATCCTCTGTCTTGTTTTCCTTCTTCACAGTTCTTTTAATGCTTCCTTGTTTGTTCATGGGTACCATTCCAGAACTGGAGGGTAAGGGAGAGAGAGCAGAAAAAACCTGATGACAAAACTCAAAAGTCCCCATCTGTACAATGATACCAAATCCACAGCAGATAGCTTGAAGCTCTCCTCCTAAGGCACTTCTATGCTGCTCTCCTTCAGTAAGCAGGATTTCCTCCTCCCACTTCCAGCAGCCCCCTGGAACAAAACTTTCCAATGTATCTTACTTGAAAACCAACAGCTAGAGGTTTTTCTTTTAACTATTGCATGCTACAGTTCAAAACAGAAAATATAATGGAATGGAATAAAATTATGTGATACATCTTCCAAAAACCATATCTCTGCTGAGAGATTTATCTTGCATCTGGTGACGAGAGGCTGCTGCAAAATCTCTCCTCTTCAGCAGCAAATATGAGCTAAGGTCTTGAGCTCTGCATGCAGAATTCCAGGTAAGGCCATTACGAGTCATTAGTAAAAAGCCTGAATCTTCCCCAAACTTACAAGGATGAAACCCAAATTCCTATGTTTTCATGAAGAGGGGAGCACATAAAGTTCTTCTGCTCCTTCTGGACATGGTAACGGCGCTGTGGCCATTCAATGTAAAGACAAACTTTTTCACCAGGGAAAACGATGTTCTCTCCCCGCGCACAGAGAGCAAAAATCTCTCCTCCAAGTACAGAAGAGCTCATTGCAAAATGTTAGCTCTGCTATACGAATCCTCCTGCTCTAGCATAGAAGAAGAGTGAGATGAGACCTATCACCGACTTGCATAGAACACAAACAAGAGCTCTGAATTTTCTATACAGCAATGGATCATGTCCATAAGATTTTTTAAATAAACTGCTGGAAAGTGTGATGCCACATGGGAAAAGACCTGGACTCCAATTACAGAGATAAATTCTTACTCAAGGAATGAGAAGTGCTTAGACTAGGCGGAGGATCATAAATTACACTCTTATTACAGAGTTGCCAGGCTAAATTGCACTGGAGCATTAAGTCAGTAGAGCAGAGACCTGAGTTGCGATTATAGGGAGGTTGCATCATCCGCAATCATCATTTCTTCCTCCCTCTTCTGTATCTCGTTTGCTTAGACTTTCTTGTATGCTTTCTCTTGCTTGTAAATTTATCTTTGATGCACTCTAAGCACAAATTCTTACCAAAATAATTATCGCATTTAGGAACTTCATGCAGGAATGACACATAGGATCACCCAATAGGCACAAAAGTCTCAAAAAACTATCACAGCTAAGCAGTAAGGCATTATTCAGGTCAGGATTGCACACACAAACATGGCTTGAACTGGGCAGGAAATCAGTGCACAGGATATGGTTCAGTGCTTATCTCCAAAAAAGCATCAGATGAAGAAAAACTGGTGCAAGACGGGAAGGCTGCAGCTTGCATTTAAATTGACCGCAGCCTGGTAACACAGGCTAACTCACCAGGAATTCACTTAGAATACCATCTGTGGCAAAGACTGTTGTTTGAGTACATTAATTAAAAGTCACAAGTTCAACATTAAGTTTGTTATAGTTATGGAAGCAGCACATCAGCTTTTAATTTCACATTCCCAGTACAATTTTAGCAGCCCATTAAGCCTTTGTGCAGCAGGTGCCAATACCAAAAGCTTTCCTTACAACCCCGGGGGAGCGCAGGGTCCCAAAGAGAAGAGTCCTGCTAGCTTCCAGGTCCCCATCACTAACATATTTCCTGGGGGATAAAATGAAGTTTAGATTCCCCATCCCTCAAGGTGCTGAGCGCTCGGGACCTTGCAGGAGCAGCCAGCCGAAACAGTAAGAAAAATTTGTATAGGGTGACATGAATGCCGTAAGCGTACTTCGAATCTTTGCCAAGAGTTTACTTGGCTGCCCAGTTGTGAACACCCGTGCCTCAGGACAAGCAGCCGCAGGACCGCTGCCGCTGACACGAGGGAGGCAGTGGGAGCGTGTGGGGACAGGGCAGGGATTCCCCTTTCAGCACCACTGCGCAGGGAAATCAGTCTAAGCTGCCACTGGAGCCATAGCTCCAGGGAGAAATACACAACCAACACACTGGAAGAATATGGGCGGAGATCTCCCGCTTAGGGTTTCCTAATTCTGGAGCCATTCCAGGCCCAGCTCCTGCTTGAGGCAGGACAATCTGTCATCAGAGAGCAGTAGCACCATGAAAAAGTTCAGCTGTTGCCTCTTGCCTTGACACGCCACCCGCATCAGGCAGAGCTGCAGCCAGACTCGGGCTCTGGCTCCTTTTGCATCAGCCTGCCACCAGGATGGAGCTCAAGTCTTCAGCTTGGCACCTGCAGTATTAAAAAGAGCTTAGAAACACTATATTTAAGTAGTTTTCCTCACTCAGGCAGTCTTAACAACCTACACTACACCTCTGAATGACTCACGGCTTAAAATGTGAGAACATGTAAATTTAATGTCGTCAGCGTGGGATAGGAAGCAAGGACTAAACAGCACAGTACCATCCTCGTTTCACTGAGGACATCCGACCACCTCTGCGTAAGTACTCAGTGCTAGCAACTGAGAGTAAGTAATAGCTATGCACAGCTCGACACACTTCACTCAAATATACGGAAAAGACAATGTAATCAAGGTGAAGGAGTGGAAATAAATACTTTACAGCCCCCAAACTGCAAACAGCAGTACCAAATGACTCCTCAAGCAAGCATAAACGTTAATTATACCAGAGGAATCCATGCACACCTAGAAACGCAGGCTCTTTTTGTTTGTTTCTCTTAAGTCATTTCACATGAGTCATTACAAATGAACACCAGAGTTGAGCACAAACTCTGCCGAGTCACAACCATATTAACTCTAAAAATTCTGACACCCCGTTTTATGCAAATATTCAGGGACGTGAGCATCCATTCCAACCCCACTCCCTTCCCAGGAAATTATATCCATTCACCTGTTCTGCAGAGCATGTTTGTGCAAGGGTTTTGTGGCAATATTCTTTGCTTGGGTAACAGTCCTCCCTCCCTTTGAGGTGGTATCATGTTGTCTGCCCCGTTACTGTTTTAGGCTAAGGAAGAAAGACTGCCAGGAGCATGGCAACTTGTTGGAGAGAAGGCTGGCTTCTAAGGCATTTTAGATTCAATTCATGTAAAATTCACAAGTTAAAGCTGAAGGACATTCCTAGAAGTCCTTGCTTCAGGAAGCCCTGCAGTCCTGCCTAGACCTTTTCCACAACATGCACAACTGGTTACTTCCAGTTGTTTTTTAAGGCAACTCCTAAACTCTGAAGTAAGGAGCTGAAAGATTCTTTCTGTTACCTTAGGAAACTGTCACTAAGGGGGGAAGACAGTTCACAAGTTTTGTTTCCGTTTTGTTTTTTTAAACTTCTGCAGGAAGCCATATAATGTAACAGAACTTAGTTTTTATAACACACACTTATTTAAAGACCCAGATATTACTGTTAGCAAAGTTCACTGTAACAAGAAATTAGGATGAAAAAGAGTAGAAAAGGGAAAAGGCTGATGATACCCACCTTTATGTAAATCAGTTGATGCAATTCCATTTGTGATACCTTGCATAGTACCAGGCACCCATCTCAAGTATAGTCCTCCCAGGTGGTGTGGGAAGACAGATGAACACCATCAAAAATTTAAACATACTGAGAAACTGAAGGCCTTAGAAAGCAAATTAAGGAGAGAACATAACAGGGTATCAAAGAAAGAAGGGTGTAAAGCAGTTTGCTATTCCCTATTCTCCCCAGCACATGCAGCTACAGAGCATTTGGCAACTTTCAGAAAGAAGAAAAAATTCTACTTCTCTTCACATGCAATTAGATGACAAAACTTTTCATTAGAAGAAATTATTCAATCTAAGGTCAACAATACTCAGTTATTCTGATTAGCAAACATGCCTACAGGGTTTCACATGTCAAGCTGATCTCTAAATACGTAAGGTAGAGACGCAACTCAGGGTGGGACAACCTACGCACTAGGGATCCCTCATGTTTCACCCTGGACCATCCGATACCAGTCACTCTTAAAGCAGACACGATGCCACAGCAGGTGGATGGACAACGCTGCTCGATGGTCTAGCTGCAGTTTGACAGTGATGGAGCAGCTGACAAACACCTTGCATGCTGCTTTTCTCGATGGCTGCATTCCTCCTGCAGAACCAATCCATCCGTGCTGCTGGAGATGCCAAAGTCATGGTTGCAGAGGCACTTTCCACTCTTTTTCCAGGAACTTAAACTTTCAAAACATGTGTTTGGAACGCTGAAAGATTTTGTGCTTGCTCTCCAAGAATAAATTATGCTTTTGTGTAAATAAAGTACTTTTGGTAACTAGAAATAATAGTTTGGGTGGGGAAAAGGGGAAGCTTGGAAACTCAGATGGCTTTTTATTTTGAATAAACATATAAGGCACTTAGAAATACAGCCATATCACAAGAAATTGCTAAACTTGAACATCTGGATCGCCAGTCAAAGCACCCATCTTTCAGAAGCTAGGCACATGCTCAGCAAGCTGGATGAAGACATCCAGGACGCATACCAGTGGTTCCGGTTCTACTTTTACTCCTGGCTTCCCCTAAGCTCTACTTGGATAATGAAGCATATCCAGCCACCAAAGAGACAAAGAAAAGCAGAAAGAATTCCTTAGCTACAGCTGACTGCTACATATTTTATTCTTTTTTTCTTGGCTTCAGCATTAGGTCATCAGGTAATTTTTAGTAACATTTTGTATTCATAAAAGCTGAGATTTACTGCCTGTAGAATTTTTTGAAAGCATCTTATCTACAGAAGTTATTAACAAAAGACAGTATGTTCCTAAAAGTGGTCCCCCCCCATGATGTTCTAACATTAAAAACTTTTGTTAATTTTTTTAAACAAGTTTTCAAACAATTTATGAGAATAACATCTCCTATGGCTAGCAGATTACCAAGATGGTTAATTATCAACTCTTCTTCATGCTTGAGGATTCTTGTGCCAGTAAACACTTCACTCAAGAATCCTGCAAAACCTCAGTGTCTCACAAGCAGAGACTTTCTACACAGGTTGATAAAAACAAGAGAAATATTATACCAGCTTGCTAGCCAAACAGTACTTCCTTCCAAGACTCTCGACCTTTTTAAAACTGTCACTTTGCTTTTAATGGCAACATGATTAAGGGTGTAATTGGAGATCTGTATTTGCTGGTGCCTCTAGGGTGGTGTTCTCCTAATATCTGAAAAATCAAATACAACCCACATATGCAACTTTAAGAAAATATAAAATAGAAAATCATAAACAGGTGCAAGAAAAGCAAGATTAAAAACTCATTCTCCTTTTCCAAATCTTTTTTTAAAGCAGGTTCTGAAATATTTCCAGGAGTTCTGCCATCTCCTCTATTTATCTTCCACAGAAGCGTGCAACTGCTAATATCTTCTGCATGACTGATATTCCTCACTAGGCAGCTCCATCACTTCTGCTAAGGACCTTCAAAGGAAAATAAATTCTGTGAAGTATTTGATATTTTCTAGTTATCAAAATTGTGAAGGAAAAAGACATCAAAGGCCATGGAAGTGGAAATCAATAAGAATTCAGGACTGGAGCACAAACTGAAGAAACACCTATAATGTGGTTAATTTGAATTTTCATTGCTCTTGTAATAATCTATTTTACATGGCATTAATCATGTGAGAATTCTCTTCCTATAAACAAGTAGGATGCCTTTGGATTTTTCATGGAAAGGCACCATCAATAGCTTGTGAGGAAAAACAAGAGACGTCAAATCCCAGTTATTTGCAATAGTTGTAACCACACTTTCCCAATTCCTGCATTTGAATATAACAATGTCAGTTTAAGTAAAAGCATGCAAGGCTGCTAGAAATGTGGGGTTTTTTTTAATTCTGACAGGTAAAGAAATTACATCAATAAATCATTACAGTCTGCCCATCCTCCCTTTAAAGTTCCCAACATAACTGTACCAAAAAACCTGTTATGCTAAATCTCAGAATTATTGGGGTCCAACAGGCATTACTACTACATTACTATTACTATTCTAGTTAGAACTTAACCTTTGTGATTCTGATTATATTATACCTCCTTTATGAAAATGAGAAGCAATAGCGTATATAGACACCTCTCCACCCTTTTTTTAAACAAGAGTAAACTACCAGAAAGAATTATATAAAAGATTTAGTATCTATTAAAATCTGAAGAACTGCTTTTAAACAAAAAGTTATTAAAGTAATTTTTGACATAGTAACTGATACAGATTTGGGGTATTCCATAAATTCATCACCAGTTAAGAGCCCCAGACCTCCAAACTTGCTATTACTGAAACTGGCTGCTAAGCTTTTGCAGGGTTACATCCTGCCTGCAATCAGAATACAGCACTGAGACAAAATATACTTTAAAGTTGGAAAAAAAAAAAAACCACCACCAAAAAACCCAAAAGATCTTTCAGGATTCTTATGCATGAGTTAATACTTCGAACTACAGAAATCAGTGATTGAGGTTGCAATTGTTCCTTCAGAAACCCACTTCTGTCCCATACCTTGAAAATTTTGCATAAAATTCTTGTATTTGGCCTGAAAAAACCCCATAATTTAAGACTCCACATTTAAAATTACTGAAGAGCTCTTGACTCTCAGGATTACTAACAACTCATTTTGACTTTTAAAAAATAACAGTAATGACAAAACCATCTTTTCAGTATCTGACAAAATGTACAGAAAACCAAAGCCAAACAAAATCACCTGCATCTGGTCATCTTTTCACCATTGCCACAAAGCTCCACATCAAGATTAATGAATAGGCTTATTTCTAATAAGCTTAAGAACAAAATACAGAATCAAGCTTAGTAATAATTCTTTGGGAGCTGTATCATGTGTCCTGCCACTGTAAGAGCTCCCTGGACTGTAATTTCTCCAGCAGGAACTCCCATACTACTTAGTTGGTAAAAGAGGTACAAGATGTTGCTTTTAGAAATAAGACATGGAAAGGGATGCCCACTGACAGTATTTAAAACACTGAGAATTGAACTGATCCCCCAAAGAATTACTTAGCTGGGGCTGGGAAACATCTTCCCCAGCATATCTTAAATTTCTAATGAAATAGGCATGATTTATATTATGCAATGTTGAAGGATTTATATTATGCAATGTTGAAGGTCATTTGGGAAAAGTTCAATCCCTAAAATGGCTAGATTTCTTTTTTTGGACAGTTCAGCACTGTATTTAAACAGATACAAAAGTATGCCTCATCTCTCCTCCAGAATCTTACTCAATAGGCAAAAAGCTCGTTGAGCTTCACAGTGCATCCCTTGGCAGGGATTAATCTTTTGGTGTGTATCTTCTGGTACAGTGGTGTGGTACAAACCATGATAAGTAAAACAGCCTTTTAGATACTTTTGTCATGCCTACAGATGTTCTATTGTTCAAAACACTAAAATCGACACCCTAAATCCTGAGATGCTTCAAATTCAAGATACTTCTGTAAGACTGTCTTTTTCAAGTTTAAACCAAAGATCAGCCAGAATAGAGATGCGCTCTATAATTAGTGAAAAAATAACTAGATTCTCTGTGCCATGTAATAATTTTACTGAACAAATAGCTCTCAAGATGTACTTTTCATACTTTTTATATACAAAAACCATAGAAGAATAAAGCTTTAAGTAATGATTTTACAGAATATGTTGCAATTAATCATGGCATAGTATGTTCCCACATATTCAATACCAAGCTCACAAGCCAGAAGGATCTATCACAGGGCATTTAAAATTGTAACATGCCCTTCTCATCTTTGCAATTACAAATGATTTTTAAGATGCCCCACTCTTCACCAGCACTTAGCTTTCACCCAATGCAAGTTAATCTACAAACAAGTACTGAAATCCTGGAGGTCTGATTTAGGGACAACATTCAGCATCGCCTCAGACATTTATTACAGGATAAATTAATTTACTAAATGAAAAGTTTCTCTTAAGCAATCTTTGGGTAACTTAAACACATTTAGTTAAGGACAACACACAAATATAACTAATAAAGTATCTTCTCCAAACAATGAGTTTGTGCTAACATGCAGAATAACACCACTTGCAGAATTTCATTAGTGTAGCTTTTAAAGCATTTGCAAACCATAGCTAGTACAGTTTTTCTTGACTATTTGATTCAGGGGCTATGGCAGTTAAAATGCAATGTTAGCATTTTCAAGGCTACTTTAAAATAAAATGTAATCATACTAATCATCATTTACTTTTTTGTACTTAATTATTTCATTGTAGTTGCATTTCATTAAACCAAACAAATTAAAGTTCAGAATACTAAGTATGAGTGATTGTGCTTTATGAATTATTTCTAATGTGCCTCTAAACAAAACCAAACCAAAACCATCCCAACTTAACAACCAAATTTAAACCTCTGGGATAAATCTGTCAGAAAGCCCAAGCCACTGAGTTACCAAAACATCAGCAAGAACAAGGTTTCAGAAAGATGCAACAGTGTGATTACATTTTGAATTTTGACATTTTAAAGCTTTTACTTTCATCGATGGAAGGTAATTAATTTTTACACCCCCTCTTTTTTTCTTTGCTTTAGATCACAGCAGAAATCAAATCATCAAGTGTGAGTGATTAACCATGCTTACTCTAAACGGCAGACAACACAAGTTACAGAAACCTAGACCAAGACTACAGTAGTTTACAAAACGTAAACCAAGGTTAACAGATATGCCTTCTTTAGGATTATACATAGGAAGGGGTTTAGAAACTTTATATCAATAACACAGACTATGCAGTTTTCTTGTCCCTTCCAGAGGTCTCTGAAATAAAGTGGTAAACGTGTTCTCTTCAATATTCAGTTCAGTAAGAGTTTAGCTGCAAAAACATTATACTTACATAAATATAAAAACACACGATAAAGCAAAATATTTTTAATTAGTAAGCCAATCATAAATAAATTCACCTAAAATTAACAGAAGTAGCTGTATTCCTTCTACATTGATAACTTTTTTTTTTTTAGCATGTTTTAATAGTCAACTTCATTGTCTAGCCTGGGACAAAACAATTCATCATTGAGCACTCAACAATTCTGCACACTGAGCTAAGTCTTTTTTTTTTTTTTAGTTACATTTTTTACATTTTCTTTACAAATGTAATACTTATGTACATTATATATTTTATTTCTACAATTGATGTACTTTACTGAAACTCTACAACTTTCACAGGGAATTCGCTGAAGTCTTTAGTAAATATGAATCATTCCTTTTAAAAAGAAATTCATATAAACAACCAACATACATCACTGCCCTTTGACATCTCTGTTAAGAATTTGGATCTGGAAGGGCTACTATAATAAATGTAAGAAAAAAGGCTTTACCTAATTGTACATTTCATTAAGAAATACCATCCCACATAGCTACATAAATTCACCGGCTTGCAATAAACAAAGCACCATACCGCTGCACAACTGGAAACGTGTATAAACCAATTTAAAGTTTACTAGTGAAACAGCTTCATCACTCCTAGCACTTTTAGACTGAAGTAAATCTGCAAAATTCTTTGAGATGTATACTTCTTTAGCTGTAAAGCTTCCAAAACAGTGCTGGTCACTGTATATTGTGAAGAACAAGCATCCACTTTCGTAACTTCCCATATGCTTCTCTTGGCCCATGCTTCTGTCTGAAGTCAGGATTTTTCTTCTATTTATTCCTTGTTCACTTACAAATCTGCTGTTGAATATTAAGTAAGAATTCATAATATGAGAAAGCTGCTTCTGTCCGATCCTCAATTAAATGCTGAAAAAAATCTGTTTTGGCAGGGTTCTCATCTCTGAAAGAAGAGAGGAAGGTATTTTAGTCCAAACATTGAGAAAAAAATGCACTGTAAATTCAAGCATAAGTTCTAATGAATTGCTTATTGTTCTTTGGAGTCTAGATTCAGTCCAAAGATACCAAAGTTTAGAAAAAACCCTAAAGTTTGTAATACACTACCAAACAGCAGCATCTTTTAAGAAGTATAAAATGGTAGAACAGTGGGTGAAATAGCATTTAATATACCTTGTAGAAACACAAAAAAGGAAACAAAAATTATTTTTAGAAGTTCACAAATATGCTGGTTGCAATGAATTCTGACAGTTAAATTAAATCCTGATAAAGATTAAAAGAAAAAATTGGAAAATTTACATCTCAATCCCCTCCCCAGTTTTTCTTATCTGGCAACAGAACAGGGAAGGTAAACATGTCAAAGACCTAGTATCTAAAATTATTACCCCAATAAAAATTTGCTGGGACACAGCAAATATTTGCTGGGGCACAGTTCTTTGTACCAGTATAGTACAGTGTGCAGTAAAGCCCTACTATTTACTATGGTCTTTCAGCACTACTCGCAATTCAAGCAGCAGCCACAATGCCAACAGCTGAAGAGCTTCACTCCTATGTTTAAACATTATTTATCTGAGTGAGAAAGTCATCATACTCTCTAAAATGTGATCTCCCCTCCAGCTCAGTAAACCGAGTACTCTAAAGACAAAAGAAATGTAAACTCAAGCATAAAGATTTTATAGAATTTAAAACTTCTTTAAGCAGGTCGTGGCTTGAAAAGGCTTGAGAAACTTGCCTCATCTGTCATAAATCAGCTGCTGAATGGAGCTTGGTAACAAATAGATACAATTGTTAAACCATCTACAGATTATTAACCTTACTTGAATTTTTTTTATATGTATGTATTGAAATTATAAAAGCTATACCAGAAATTAACCTCGTTAACCCCACTGATCATAAGGACATCCACTGCTTTAGTATATTCTTAAGAATATAAAAATATGCAACCAATTCCTACAAATAAAACTACTAGTAACTGAATTTGCACTAGATTCAAAGATGACCTTTGTTGCTAAGGAGTTTTAGATAACAGCACTATTATCAACTAGAAAGAGGATGTTATTCAGTTTCTTCCGGGCCAGATATTTCCACTTTTCATCAGTGTTAATTAGAAATTGTAAATACAAGTTGCCAATAATTACTCAGTATCTAACAGAAATACTTACTTTATTACTTGAAGAACTGGACTTAAAGGTCTACTGTCTCTAAGCCAAGATATAAAAGATCGTGTCCTTTCTGAAGAAAGTGCATCTACCTCAGGAAGCTGTGTCTGGTTGAAGGTAATTGAAAGAAGTCATCATCTTTTATTATCAAAACTATTTAAAAAAAAAAAAATAGATCCTGATAGTCGTAACATGACCCAGGCCACAATTTCTATTAAGAAATTACCAACCAAAGATTACATATACACATTTTTTCTTCAGCTTAAAGTACAAAAATTCAGTAATATCTGTTCCGTAGGAAGAAGTGCATCTTTAACTTAAACTGCCTTTTAAGTGCAAGAGATTTTAGAAAGCAAGCTCATTTAAAAAGTAATCTTTTCAAAATGATGCTTTTACAGTTTTCTTGCCTTTATCTTCCCCTGTCAATCAAGTTCCTACATGTCGAATTTTGCATCGCTGAAAAAATGAACAAAACATGAAGAAGTGAAATCTGAATTGTAAGCAAATTTCAACACAAAGATTATACTGGACTATTTGGTTGGGGACTGAGCTGAAAAAAATAGGATTAAAAAAACCTCGAGCCATTCACCAAGCTAAATATACCAACTCTTAGGCCAGTATAATCTTTTAAGACAATTAATATGACATAGAAGAATTGATTACAGATTTAAAAGTAGTTTCATTGCTACCTTTGTAGTCAATGAATGGAGGACACAATTTAAAAGCAAAGATAGCTTTTGTTTATGTTAGTTTTTTCTCTCATTTTCATTATTATAAATGCTATGTAACCACCGAAAAAAGTTATCATCCTTCCTTTAACCAAGTTCTTTCTGAAAACTCTATCAACTAATACTTACCACCAGCTGATCAGAGAGGACAATTTTAAATTGCTAATACAAGCAAAATACAAAACTCTGAGCAAGCAGTCCAATTTTATAATAGTCTTAAAGCTCACCACTCTTAACCTTTTCTTATAAATACCACTTGTTGCTTATTTTTCTCCTTCCTACTATGCAAGCTTTATAAGCAGAAAGTATCTTCCTACGTGTTTCTACAATGACTGACACATTTTTGGTACTATCTGAATATAACCATTGGGTTCTGAACTTTTCTAGACCCTTTTCTTAAAAGGGTCCATCCTTACCCACCACTTGTTGACATTTTGGAATCACTACCCACAGAAGAAGGGTCTTCTCTTTAATTGCTGCTCTGTTCATGCACAAGACTATAGGTACAGGTCATAACATAAAAACCACTCCACCACAACACACATCCAAGGGTCTTTGATGTTCTAATAGCTAAAAGCATTTCTTTTTAAGATTGACTCACGGATTGGAAGCTGAGCAAAACTTAACTCTCACCCTTTACTTATAGGCCTATAACATCATACCCTAGATTTCGTATCTTACACCAGGTTCAGAGAACACGAGGCTTCTGAAAACCATGGTATCAATAAAATAACTCTAATCTTAACAATTAACACATCTCACTAGTTAATTTTTGTATTCATTCTATGAAATTCCATTCTATTCTTGTGAGCCCACAAGGATTTCCATAAAAATAATAAAAGCAGTCATGTCATTGAACAATTTTTTGGCATTCTACAAATGCCAAAATATACACCTCTACATTCTTTCCTTGAAAGCATTTGACAACTTCTATCTGTCTCCTATGAAGCTGGCAAGGGGTTAGAAGGTACCCAATAAAAAAACCCCTAATTTACAGTTAACGTAATTAAAAACTGAAAATGAGGAAAAAATAGATTAAATACAGAGTCCAAACATAAGCATTATACAGCACAGTCCATTAAAACACCTACCATTTTCTGTGGTACTGATGCATAGTTTGGGTATCCAAGGACATCTTTTATGAAGTTGTTACTACAGTTTTTTCCAATCCAAATGTAAAAAATCTGTAAGATATCAGAATCAGTTTTAGTAAAGGCCTTGCACACATTTTAAAGAAAGAGACAAGAGGTGATGTAATTGGAATAATACCAGAATAATACCTTTCATATAAATGAATGACTTGAGAGCTCCAGCTGCAATTCACATATACATCTCTATATTCATTAATTGTACGCTCACTTATTAATACATTGGTAGCATTTGGAATAAGATCATTATATGTCAAAAAAAATATAGGTAGAATGCAAATACTGAAAGAATGAGGATGCAGGACACATCTATATTGGAACAGTTAATGCAGTAACTTCCCATGTTACCTCCAAAAATGAAAACCCTAAAATTTTATGAAGTCACACCACTGTGTCAGTTACTGCACACTGACTTCCCAATCTAAACAAGTCATAGTAAAGCATCAATTATCAAAACACACTGTAGTAATTATTGCAGACATCTGGACAAAGAACCTAGTCTGGCACTCACACTCAGCCCCTGAGCTCATATAAGGTTTAAAGTACTTTCTAGACTGCAATTAGAGTAGCATAATGTTTTATTACATTATTTGAGTAGCATAATGCCTCATCCAATTAAGTGTGTTTTAGTGTCATTTCTACTAATACCTTAAACTGTATCTACAGATTTTGTTCACTCCCCACAGTTTCCTCACTCTTGCAACTCTTACATCACACAAACCACAAATCATAAAACCACTTATATTTGTGTGTAACTGAGAAGGTTCCTGCATCAATGAGAAGTGCTTTGTTAGAGACTTTAATTTAATTTAATAACCATTAAGAGAAATTTTGGAAAATGGAAATCCATTATTTCCAGGAAAAAACAACTTGATCTGAACTCTTGGTATATTCTGATCAGTCTAGCATGAAAAAAATTAACCTCTGAAGCCTTTCTATGCAACCTCAAAGACAGTCCTCTGATCAAAACATGAAAGCCTTTCACTGGAACACAGATTACTGCCAGGTTACCTGGAATGCTGATTCACTACACTGTTATTGTTGAGAGCTGACTGCTTTTAATAATTCAGCATGCATTGCTTTTTTTTAGGGGGGAAAAAAGGAATGTGTGAAGCTGGTAACTTACCGAACCACAATCCATAAGAAAAGCTCCTTCTCTTGTCAACTTCTCTGCAGACAACTTCTGAAGAGGTGGCTGAGGAACAACTCTGTCATTTACATGTATTGTACTCTGTAACAAAAAAACAGTACTCAATAACACTAGAATATAAATAAATCCTATTTTTTATCTTAACCAGGTAAAATGAAACAGGAAAAAACACTGTTAATCTCTAGTAGAATTTTGAGGATTCTCATGTAACAAAATGCCATGTTAAACCTAAAATGATTGTGTACATCGAACAACTCTAGAATGTTACTTTAAACCTAACGGCTACTTTATTACCTAAAAAAGAATAATGCAAGTTCATTTAAGTTGTGTATGTAACATTTCTCATGCTATAGATGCCAAACGTTCAGAAGAATTCTAGTGTTGACACTTAAATTTTCTACAAACAACCTCCATAGATTTTTTCATTGCATTCAACTTCAATAGAAGTGTTGCAAGAGCAGAAAAACATCAAATTCTGCTCCCTAAGGGTTCACTCTTTTACTGCATTCAAGTAACAGAAAGTCCCTTGATTTAAAATCCTGCCTGAAGCGATACATGGGTTTGTCCATAGAGTACTATGACTGATCTGATTAAACAATCTGGCTGTTAGCAATAACACCATTAAAAAATAACCCTCCCTTCCTACGAAGCAATAAAAACAAAAACAATACTCCCCCCCAGTATTTTCAGATTAAAGCTGCTTCTCCCTCCAATACAAAAATAGGCTGAACATCTATTAAGAATCTGTGAAGCATTCTGCAAATAATGTAGGGAAAAAATAGTCTAAAGACTAAGCACATGTCCACATGGTAAAAGATTATTAAAAACAATCACTATTTTAAAAATTTCATATCCTAAACCTATAGATTAGATGCTTTTGGGGATTTATACATAACAATGAATATCAAGCTACTGATTTCCACTTTGGAAAGTTCCAGGCTTTACTCAATGCTCTCAAGAATAAAGTGTTAAAAGAAAACCAGCAAAAATGTTAAAAAAAATTTCTGTAATACATATCATAGAGTTTTCTAAAGAAACAAGAAATTGAAGAACAGCCTCTGTCACAAATAGTTTAAACTGAAGTAGTACTAAATAGCAGATAGCACCCTGTTATATGATTTAAAATGTGGTTTGTCAATTAATTTCAGTAGGTTAAATAAGCCCTATTTTCTGTATTATTCTACTCTAAATAACTGATCTGAAATCCTTTGCTAATAAAACTGGATCTCCCAGAGACACTGCTGGTTCTTCACAGCACTCACACACTGAATATAGCGTTTCAGCATAAGTTCCACAAAAAGCTTAATAAGGTTAGTTGAAGAAGTTGGCCTCTCAAACACTGGGAGTGGGGAGGAAATATAAAAAGACTAATCAATTCCACTGAAAAACACTGAGTTCAGACTCGCATATGTGAGTTTATGAAATACCTTAAAAGAAACTGAGACTATAAATAGCTCACAGGTTGTGCTGAACAATACCAACTGCCAGAGAAACTACTGAAGTTACCATATAATCTTGTATGACACTTAAAAACAAACTCCTACATATACTTTTCCAAAGCTAATGACTAACAAGCTCATGAAAACTTACTTAAAAAAACCAAGTTATTTTTGCAATTACAACTAACTTTGACCTTAAATAAAATCCAATCTTACTTCTGTTAAAAAATGCATACATTTCCTAGGCTACCTCTCTAAAAGGCGAACCAATAAAACCTGGTTACGTACATGAAGTACTTCCTCAATCTGATCATGACCATCTAGAAGTACAACTCTGTTTCATCCACATCAGTCTGAGAAACCACTGAAAGTTTGTTAATCCAAGCAACTTTTACCTGGTTTAAGTATACAAAACCTAGAATCCTCCACCAAATCTACCTCACCCATTTCCCCCAGGCAGTTCTAAAACACAAAACCACACTGGAGATTTTTCCAATACATACAATCTTATCTGCTTTCTTCGTATAATAGAAAAACATGGAATTATTGTGGTCACTTAACAAGGTGAAGTAAACCCACAGTTCTGCTCATAACACAGTACTGTACTTGCAACTCAGAACTTGAAAATGAATGTTTTTCTTGATATTTTTTTTTATAACTTATGGAAAATGTTCAGTTTATATTACAATAACAGCTTTATTTAAATTATTGCAGCACATCAGGTTTAACAGACCATTAAAACTAGAAAATGTTATAAAACAGGCTTCATACATTACCTCATCAATCAACTTGTCTATTCTGTACAAGTTGGGATGTATCATTTTCATCAAATGAACAAGAGGCTGGCTCTTCATCTGGCACATTGCATATACGCGATCATCCAAGCGTGTACTCGTGCCTGTTCTAAATGCTTTCTGTAAAAGAACAGTGTTGTTACTCAAATAAGTCCTGTATTTTATGTCACATCTAAACAGCGTATTTCAGATTTTTTGAAATTTTTTTTGTCAAGCAAAGATGGCAAAGCTTTTGTAAACTAATGTATCTTGAGGTACATTAGAATCTTAATCAAATACAACTTGAATACAATACCTTTTAAAACTTAATCTGTTCTCCCTTTTTATTGATGAAGGACAACAAAAAAATTTCCCCCACGCACTTTCTGTAAAATTTTTATGTGACTGGGCCAGCATTTCTCATCTTTATTCTTGACAAATGTTACTGGCCTGTGAAACTCACCAATGCAAGATAGCATGGAAAGATATGAGCCTAGAAGAGTTCAAAAAAGATAATTCTGTGGATAAGATTAACTCTGATTTTATAATGGTAAGAATTAAATGTTAAGGAAAAGCTTTGAAAGGGAAATATACTTTCATGTCTTATAGCAGAAACTAGGCTCTCATAGGATAAAATTTATGTTGTAACTCTTTCCTACTGGATTTTTCAGATCTCCTTTAGAAGCAATCAGTAAACAATTGCTGTGAGAAGCAACACAATGGAGAAAGCACCATATTCTGATTCAATGGCGAATATTCCTGTAATTGAAGTTCACATTCACTTCTACAACAAAGCTAAGTACATCAGTCCTCTTCTCCTTGGCTGCCACAAGCATTTTGGTTTTATTTTCACTGTAAAAGAAAATAACACAAAATCTAAAAAATTCAAAACCAAGCATACCATTAAACTGTTCAGGCACTAATCATTTAAAATAAGCTAACAGTCATCTTTTCTGTGAAAGTCCTGTAAGCTTGAAGAGACTAACCCAATTTTCATAATTTTAGTAAAGTGCAGGCATTGCTTGACCTAGAGCTGAAGAATTCCTCAAATTGAACAATGAATTAAATATCAAACATTAACCCACTAGATTATACATACCTGTTTGAGAAGGGCCAAAATATACAGTGGAAACAGTTTGAGGGAATTTGGTGCTATCAACATGGACTGCTGCAGATTTGAGGCAGTTGACATATATGCTGCCAAGGAGTCTACCACAGCATTAACTAAGGCATCTCTTGCATCCGAAAGACTAGATGAAACTGAGCGATCCACAGCTGTTGGGTTAGAAGGATACAAGAAGTTACTAGAGTTGGCCTCATTCATTCCCTTGAGTTTCAAAAATAGTTGTGCTTTTGGGTGATATTTTAAGATTAAAAAAAACCCCCCAAAACAAAAAAACACAAACCCACACCTGTGGTCCTAACTTTTTTTAGGAGTAAATGAGACTATTGCCCATACAGAAAGTCACTTTCATGATGCTTAAAAAAATACAGTGTGGCTGATCTTAGCTCCCTAGTTCCTACTCTTATTAGAGAATTAAAAAAAAAATGTTTAAAGCTGTGGTATATACTTGAGACTAAATATAAATCCTGTTTTAAGCCTTATACAAATAACTTGGCTATTGATGAAACTCTCTGCTGTCCTACCTCCAAGATAAGATTTGCAGCAATTCTCCCCCCCCCCCCCCAAGAAATTTCTTCCATTACTTCAGTAGCGTAATTATAATTAGTGTAAATGAAGCTTCACCTTTCTCTGCTGAGAAAGGGCTGCAAATCCTTTGGTTGGAGGAAGCCACCTGCTGGACTGAATGCACTTTTGAGATACAGAAGTACTATTTATTTCTTCTAATTTATTTGACTATTAATATACAACATAGCATATACTGAAATGCTGCACAGAAGCATACACATTCAATGGCAGAGATCAGTCTGTGAAACAGCTACTTATGACCCACAATTAGGGTTAAGTAAGAATCCTCAAACCCAGCAACAACAGGATAGAAGCACAGAAAACTGATCCATATCTCAGACTTACAGACATATCTTACACTGTTGTCATAAGTTCCCTTTTAGTCTCCAGCAACTCACTGCACTGAATCACTCTGTGTCTTAAGTAATCCTAGAATGCTAAAGTTTGAGATAACAACCATGATGATACAAAAATGGGAGTTTTGATCCAGGTGTGTTATGATTCTCTGTCCTTCAATAAACTCTAGGGAACAATGTAAGAAGGCTCCTTTTAAAAGACTAAGGTCAACTAAGTATTCAGACTAAGGAATGTTTCCATTAACAGTCTTGGTATAACTTCGATTTTGTCATCTTTTGTATTCTCAGGCTTCAGTGTGCTCCACTCCAACCTTTTTCTACAATACTCAGGCTTCATTCACTACTTCATTTAAACATTTGGCAAAATTGAGAACATACAAAAAGAGATTTGAATCTTCCTGGTCTGTACTCACCCATGTTTGCTAAGAGGCATACAACTGCTTGTACATCCGCTCCTGCATATACATCAGCCAGTGAACTTACTACAGGCAAGCAAAGTGTGTGCACTCGAATTCGACGTTCACCTAATAAAAGGAAGTAGAAACCATTATGCAATATCTCCTGGTAGAGGTATACAAATTCAGTCATTACAGCATATCTCTCTCTCATCAAAGATGCACCCATTTTACCCTGTTCAAATTCTGCAATGCTCTAAAGCATTCAACTTCTGAATCAGCACAAGTTCATAACACAAACTAGCTTATAACATCCACAATGAGTGTCTTAATCCTACAAATGAAGTACATTGACTACCGTCCCAAAATTCTGTGGCACATTCCACAACAGAAAGTAGCTGCTATTCTTTATGTCCACCCAATGTACTACAAACTTGCTCCAATGCATCATGGGTCTGTGATTTTGGGCAAAGTGTGTGCCAAACGTATTATTGCTTGTAACAACAGTATGCCTTTTAAATAAAGGAATCTTGCTGAATCAGCTCTATGTAAGATGGAGATAAATTACATTTTCCCATCAAAATAGAATTTATAAAGATTTACGTTATGTGATTAACTGCCAAGTAGGCTCACTAGCTTTAACAAGATTCTCTTAGGGTATGGAGAACAACAAAAGGCTGTGGAACTAACCATACAAACATTATGTTAGAAAAGGAAACAAAAAGCCCAGTGGCCAATTCATTTGAATTTATTTACCTTTGCTGGAAGTATACAGAAGAGCTGTTTGAAAACAAACCAAAGATGTGTCAGTCAGACTTTCCTCGATGGACATTTGTACTGCAAATCCAGCGTCGGGATTGACATTGGCAAGGGACAATAAATCAGTAGATCGTACAAAAAAGTTCCCATGAAAAGTGTGTATTGAAAGACCTAGAAGCAGATTAAATAGTACAGAGTGAGGTCAAAACAGCATGGAAACCTCCTATCAATAATTAAAACCCACAGCCCTCCAGCTGTGTCTGAAAAACAGTAAAAATACTTATTCTAACTACTACGCAGAATCAATTATGTGAATCATTAGACATTTCACAGCATGAACCTGTAGATTTCACATTCAGTTACGAACACTCCAAACTGAATGATGCCCTTATACTACACATCAACTTAGTTGAAGTGAGATGGTGCCATCTTAAGTAAAAACCAAAACAAAATACCAAATGGCAAAAGCTAACGTAACTTACATAAGGAAAGCAACTATCTTACTCTTCAGTGAAAGAAATAACCTGAAATCTAATGTTGCTAAAGACTACGCACATTCAAAGTGATAGTTAACACGCTTACATCAACTTTTCCATACAAATCAGTATTTAAAACATACCTTTTGTACATCTTATGCGCATAACTGCTTCAAATCCAATCTTTCTTGTAAGGTATCTTTTAAGGTCTTTTTGCAACTTTTCGGCCTGAGCAGGATTATGGCTGCGATGGAAAGATGGATAGTAATAGATGCATCCAGCAGAATACTTGGACATGCAAGCTGTGAAGGAAGAAAAGATATCGTTAAGAGGTAAAACCGTAACATGAAGTCAGGACACAAAAATTGTGTCCAATCTTCTGCAAGTCACATCTATGTTCATCTTTTTCTTGATATGACCCCCATCTGTAAGACAACTAGAACCAGCCCAGACTCAGGCCACTGAAGACAGTGATGAGTCACCCCAATACACAATTATCTAATTACACACTTACTTCAAGAAGCATGCTACCTATGGCAACTAAGACAGGAGTGCATGCAGAAATATTTAATGGTGTAGAGGCAAAATTAAGTGTGTGCAGAGACAAATCTTGGTTTAATAGTGAAAGATGAGAACTCTCTTCTACCCCTATGATTAAACTTTATTAATTCCTTCCCATCTGGCTGTTCCCTGTTCTTGAGCAGGAGACTATCTTCTTGTTTAAAACTGAAATCCCAGAATGAATTGTCTGATACCACCAATCCAATACTTCAGTTCTTTACTGCTATCAACTTGTCCTGGTTTTGCCTAGGATAGAATTAATTTTTTTCCAGTAGCTGGTATAGTGTTGTCTTTTGGATTTAGTATGAGAATAATGCTGATAACACACTGATGTTTTCAGTTATTGCCAAGTAATGTTTAGACCAAATCAAGGATCCTTCAGCTTCTCACGTCCAGCCAGCAAGAAGGCTGGAGGGGCACAAGAAGTTGGGAGGGGACACAACCAGGACAGCTGACCCAAACTGGCCAAGGAGTATTCCATACCATGTAACATCATGCCCAGTATATAAACTGGGGGGAGTTGGCCTGGGGAGGATCACTGCTCAGGAACTAACTGGGCATCGGTTGGCGAGTGGCGAGCAATTGCATTGTGCATCACCTGTTTTGTATATTCAAATTCTTTTATTATGCTTATTATCACTTTATTATTGTTATTGTTATCATTATTATTTTCTTCCTTTCTGTCCTATTAAACTGTTCTTATCTCGACACACAGGTTTTACTTTTTTTTGCCCCCCAATTCTGTCCCCCATCCCACTGGGTGGGAGGGGAAGTGAGTGAGGGGCTGAGTGGTGCTTAGTTGCTGGCTGAGGTGAAACCATGACACAACTTCAAAGTCAATTTGTTTGCAGCATTAGCTGCATTTACAAAAATGCAAGAAGATTTACATGATTTAAGAATTCCTGAAGTAGCCTGTGCTTCTGAAGACAGACAACAGTGTGGAAAGAGTGAATGCATGCATTAGGTACTGCTTACCAAGAGAAGCTAGATCGGAATATTGTGAACTTAAGAGAAATAAATCCACAGCAGTCTGCTGGCCTGAACAGTCCAGTGCCAACTTCTTATAAAAATCTGTTGCTGGACCAAGATGCTGGACCACCTTTGGTGAATAAATTATACAAGAAAGAGTTAAGACAACAATTATGCTCTCTTAAGACTGCAGTAGCCAAGTATCATAAGGAAGTTTCCTTTAAGCAATACCTTATAGGCCTTTCCACCTGCAGAAACTGTTTTCCTTATGTTCCATATTCTTTTAGTTTGTATTTACAAGCAGTTATGATCCTACTTTCAAGGAAGTTTACATTCTCATACAAATAAACATTCATGTAACTATGTAACACTTACCTGATGCTGTAAACTACAAGGCCATAAAAATAATAAGAAATCATGTTTTAGGTCTACAATTTAATATATCCATGCTTTGGTTCAAAACTCAGGATTAACTGAGACAGAGATATTTGCAGCTTCTTTTGCTTTCCAAGAAAAGCTATGGACCAAAGGCCCAAAAGACAGCTCATGCATTTCGAAACAATACCACACATACATGTATAAACTAGTGATCTTCAATACACAAACATAAACACTGAATAATTAAAATTTAGTGAATCGGTATAAACAAAAAACAAGAGTTGATCTGCAGAACTATGCAAGTCAGAAAGACATGGCCAGTCCCTAGTCTCCCGAGATGAATATTGAAGTTTTTGTACCTTTGTGCTTGACCTTTGATTGGGATCTTCTCTGGAATGCAGAAGCCCCGCTCCCAAAGATGGTAACTGAGTTTGAAACACAGATATCCGACCACCCGTTGGAGACATCAGTTTGAATGCAGCCTGAAGAGCAGGGCCCAACGCACTGTGTGTTTCTCTTGTATTGGTGAACATATTTGGTAATGCATTCAATAGATCTTTTATCAGCTGCAGAACAGATTGAAAGGTATTTATAAGATTTTGCAAGCTTGAGATTTTCTGCTCTTCCTAAAAAAAGCTGTATTGCTGTAACTGAAGTGGAACAATCAGTACCAAATATTTCAGCTTTGTTTTCCTTAGTGTGTTGAAACAAAGTCATAATTTTAAACACTATGATGCATCAAACAAACAACATGTAATACTTCTATAATTAAGAAGTAGCACTGGAATTAAATATTAGAGAGATAGGCTTGAATTCAAAGTTTAAAAGGAACCTCTATTCTGAATATTTAACTCTTTAAATTTAATGATATATTTTGAGCAATCATACCTCTTTGCTTTCATGGAGATTTACAAGTAAACTGTCTGGGGTAGGTAGGAAAATATCTGTAGGGAGAACAGAAAAAAGCATTTTATTAAAGAAAAAAAATAACATTAAAGTAGAACAAAACATTTCACTGCCCACTGCTACACGTATGATGAAATAGTCTACTTTTCTGATACATATATTAGAGAGAATAATACAGTCTGTACAAAGCTTGTTTTATTCAACCCAAAATTAACATCTGAATTTCAATTTTTAAACACCACCTACTCTGTAGTTAGTGTAAGATTATTTTTTAAAAATATATTCCCGATACATTCAATAAAATTGACCCAATACAAAAATATTTGAGAGATTCTAATCTTTCTTCTGGGGAAAAAAAAGTAGCTTCTCAAAAATTTAGTTTCCATTTTCTTTTTACTTACCATCAATATCTGAGACAATCAGCATCTGAGGCTGAGATAAACCTTCTTGCAAGTTGTAAAACTGAACAGTGCTGTCAAACGTTATGAACCCTATTCTGGTTCTTGAGTCTCCAGGCAGCCTGAAGCATTAAAAAATAAACCATTAAGCCCTAAATTTCTCTCTCGAGACACATACATACACACAGCTCCTGCTGATGTTAGCAGAAACTCAGCTCACATATACAGAGGTGAAGGGAGAAACTCAGCTCACATATACAGGGGTGAAGGGAGAATAAAAGAAAGGACATCTGAAACATGAATACAAGTAATATTTCTTCAGTATTTTCTGAAAAGCTGGGATAATGATACAGCTTAAAAGACTAAGTGTTACAGATAAGCACTCACTAATATATTGATGTTTTGTTCCAAGAGAGAACTTAGTAGATTCATTTAAACATTACACTGACACATGAATGAAGGCAGCCTTCTCAGTTCTTCAACAGAAAATGGTGCATTCTGCTCTTTCGTAATTAAAAACTTCATTTACTAATGTAGTTACAGAGTACTTACAGCTCTAAACCAAAATCCATTGTCTCTACAATGCAACATACTTATTTCTCGTGTGGACCACATTCCTATGTATGGCATTAAAAATACGAAAAGAAAAACTAAACGGGATTTCTCAAATAAAATATAAAACAGCAGCAAGTGCTGAAAACCATGACAGTGAACAAAAGCAATAGAGGCAAATACTGTTTTTACCATCTGTGTATATAAATTAACTGGATGTACTAATTTTCCTATAGACTTTGCATGGGATTTTATGAATTTTCCTAAAATAATTTAGGATGTTTCTGAGAATCTGTTGACAAAATACCTGTAAAGGTCTGAACAAAAAAAAAAGACTAAATGTCAGTGAAGAATTTTATTGTACATGCTGGTGTCTTTATCAGAAATTAAAATCAAGTTTCCTATGAAAAACTTGTAGAAAACAATTTTCAGAGTGAAGCCTCCACAGATTGCAAATTAGTTTTCAAAAGACATGGACGTAGTGAAGTTTATTAACCCTCACTCAAAAAGCACCACCAACAATCCCATAAATGCTGTTCCAGTGCAAAAAGTAGCACAGGTAGATCTAGATAACTGTGATCTAAAAAAAACAAACTGACAACACAATTCACCTAGGCAGTCTCACAGTAGTGGTTACAACATTCCAGTACACAGCACCTCAGCTGTTTCAGCACAAGAACCAGCCAATTTAATCTCTGTAATTTAGTTATTTTTGTTGGTGTTGGCAGGGGGGAAGAGTGCACTGTATAGATGTTTGTACAATCAACATGTTATTAGAAGTTAATGGCTAAATATTCTTTGCAGATAAACAAGTAAATTATTTGCAGATCCACCTTTAATCACATGCAGGGAAGACAGCTCTCATCATATAAATTGCTTCAACAGCTGTTTTGGGGGGGGGGCTGGGGTGGGTTTTCTTTGCTTGGTTGGTGGTTGAGTTGAGGTTTTTTGGTTGGTGGTTTTGTGTTTTTTTTTTTTTTTTTTTTTAGACATGTAAGTTGCATTTCAGAATCTCAGGCAACAGAACTTCTGTCCTTTAGGGACAGAATGTTTAAACACTATATGCAAGTTTTCTGCAAAACTGTAGGTTAGTACTGTTCATAATAACACATTAGCTAATTTGAAAAGGTTATTTATATTCTTACTTGTCTAGGTTTTCCAACAATGACTGGCAAACTATTGTCAAATATCCAGCCTCCACTGCATTGTGAGACACATCTAAAACAAATAAATATACCGCAGGCTGAGGAGGACGAAGCTACAAAGTAAAAAATAAAAATAAAAAAATGTTCAAAAATCATATTTAAAGAAATGTTAAAAATGATTAGTCATTAGACAGGGAAGTAGGAAAAGGGAATACTTAGAAAAATGCAAGGTATACCTTATGCAATAAAACTGATTTACTAATTAAGAGTCATGCGGATAGACTTAACCACAATTCCCAGTGGTTAGTAATTCCCATTTGTAATAAGCATACAATTTTATGCTTCAGAAGAGAAATCAGATGTTTTAGTTTCTCCTTCCAACAGTCAACTCAAACATGACTCTCTGATGCCAGATACAGAATTCACTCTTCAAAACACCATTGTTCCATTGTTCTTTCAGTATGTGGACAATGAGGTCCACTAAACAGGGTAAAAATATTCTACCTACATCCTTTTCCCAACGATATAACAAGCTGTACTTATTCATTTTGTTCATTGCCAAATGTCTTGGCCACAGTGTTTCAATGCAAAGACAAGAGAACAATTTATTTTTGCTGTTGATAATAATGTCATTATGAACAGGGCCTTTTCCCAGGCCTTGTTTATCTTTCTTGGAGACAAGACTACTATTGCAGCAATTGTAGGTTGACTCCTTGTTAGACTCGTTTCTGTCACAATTACTAACTAAAAATTTGAATAGCCTCTCAATATCTGCATTTGCCAGAACTCAAAATAAATACAAATTTTAACTATTCTTTGGTGTTAAGAGGACCTTCACAGGAAAATTAACACACAACACTGGAACAATATGCAACGTTAATTTCAAATGCATTTATATTAACATGCAATTGCTGCTGAAGTTACCAGGAAAACTTTTTTTACCATATAGTCTGAGGAAGCAATGAATTCCACTGTAGAATTTTGGACTTCTGGCCGTTTGTGAGGCTCTCCATAAGATCGTGTCAGAGGATTATACATAAATTCTTCAGGAACTATAAAAAAAAAAAATTTTTCCCCCCACAAAAAAAGTTTATATATTTGTCAGCAAATAAAAACCATTAAGGCAGCTACAAGCAAACTAACGCAGATGTATTTCAATTATCACTAACAACTGAAAAAAAATTCACAGTAAGGATACATAAAACGAAGGAACATTTCAAGTGTCTCAAGCAACATCAAAGTTAAATAACTGGAAACAAAAGGAGGTCTATTTTAAACAGCAATATATCCCCAACTTTAAAACACCAATGCAAATAGAGCATTTCACAACAATCTGTATTGTTTCTCATAACCCGTGGCCTGGATTGCAGACAGTTTTAGCTGTCATCATGTTTCCATTTGCATATTGCAACAGCAGTCAATGGATTAAGTTGATTTCATGATACAATTAATCAGGATAATATGATTACATTTTCTTCGTCTCCCAGAAAATTGCAAAACAACCTTTTGCTTCAGAAAACGCACAGCACATCTGACTTATGATCCAGAGATTTTAAAAAACTTTTTAAGAACACTGTCATCTTAATCTACATTTTAATCTAAAGTATCCCATGGACTGATATGATACAAATACTTGAAAGAGACTCTATAAATGCAAGCATGCCCTGCTACAAAAACTTACTTACCATCATTAACTCTATAGCACAGATTGCATTTCCACCTCCTTTGATCAATGAAAGAAACAAAAGGGTTGATATATGTCCTGCAGGATCTGCATCTCACTATTGTGCTTGATGTTATTACTGGTAATTGCTAAAAAGAAACAATGGAAAACTGTAACAAAAGTACGTAATACATTTTATGGAAAACATTACTGTGCAGTACAGTGTATAAAAGCTTCATAAGACTAGATATTCTATCATCTTTCCTTTTAGCTTATTTTCATACAGAGTAATTATGATGCCTATTAAAAATATCCTCCCTTTAAAATCAGAAGAAATAACATTTAATTATTGTCTTAGTCCAATCTCACAAATCAAGATGTAATAAGGTTTTTAAAAGAAATTACTTTAAATTACTGAGTTACAATAACACAGCTACTATAGTAAAAGGAATTACAAAAGACAGGACAACTTTTGGTGACTAAATATGACAGACAGCAAACCTTAAACAAAGAACCCACATTATATGAAAAGAAGTCATACCAGACAGTTATTCACCTTTTTACATAAATACAAATAAATTAGATGGAGAAGACTTGCTTAATAGTTATGAACACAGCTTCAATCCTACACTGCACTTACCTTCTATTAACAGCATTTACCATGCCAGTAATACATTCAACACAAGCACCTCTCTCCAGGAGAGCACTGTAAACATCTTTTCAAGAGGTATCTGATAGTTCTGAGCCCAACACAGAGTAGTAATTCAGAACTTCAGAGAACCACAGGCAAGCAAAGATTTCCAACAATAAGGAAAAAAGCAAAGGACTTGACCAAAGCTTTTCCCTTATGAATTTCAATGAAGTAGCAATTTCAAAGCTTTTTTTCCATCCTCCTAAGTCCCTGTCCAGGTTTTGGATGGGATAGAGTTAATTTTCTTTCCAGTAGCTGGTTAGTGTTACATTTTGAGTTCAGTACGAGAAGAATGCCAGTAACACACTGATGTTTTTAGTCATTGCTAAAAAGTGTTTAGACTAAGTCACGGATTTTTCAGCTTCTCATGCCCAGCCAGCAAGAAGGCTGGAGGGGCACAAGAAGTTGGGAGGGGACACTGCCAGGACACCTGACCCAAACTGGCCAAAGAAATATTCCATACCATATGACATCGTGCCTAGTATGTAAACTGGGGGGGGGGGGGGAGGGGGGGGGCTGGCTGGGGAGGGGAGGGTGGGAGTGGATCACTACTCAGGGACTAATCGGGCATCAGTTGGCGAGTGGTGAACAACTCCACTGTGCATCACTTGTTTTGGATGTTTCAATTCTTTTATTATTATTATTATTTTTTCTTCCTTTTTGTCTTATTAAACCGTCTTTATCTCAATCCACAAGTTTTACTTTTTTTTTTTTCTTTTTCAATTTCTCTCCCCCATCCCACTGGGTGGGAGGGGAAGTGAGCGAGCGGCTGTGTGGTACTTAGTTGCTGACTGTGGTTAACAACAGTCCCAAACAATTTGTTGCTACTTCTGTTAAATTTAGGACTTAGTTCATTATATTTTATTGTTTTAATGAAAATAGGACAAATGTGTATATTAAATACGTGTACTTAAAAAAAAAAAAAAGTAAGCTACTTTACCGTTAGGTCTCTGAAGGGATGTAGCAACAAACCCAAAGGAAGCTTAGCTTTGTTTAACAAAGCCTGTGTCTGTGGAATATTTGTCAATGTACAACGAAATGAGCTGAAAGGAAATAAAAACATTATGTTCAAATTTTAAAAGATGTTAAAAACATTGTGTTAACACCTGATTTTAAAGAGTTCTGAAATTTAAGTAATCCTGTTTTACAAAGCTGATTTACTAAACAAAACTAATGCATCAAAGAGATTAAAAAATTCCTAAAGAAACAAACAAAAGAAATACTCCCCCACTTCCCAATTTAGTAATTCAGCAATGCAAGCATACTAAAATGAACTTGCAATACAAAGATAAAACTGCTTTAGGTACAATGCGCAACGTAAAATGAAGTATTTTTTTATTCATTATAAAGATTTTTTGGGTGAAGTAACTAAAGGAGGAATACAGTATTTACTAGTTCTTAGAAAGTAGTATTTATATAACAAAACAGTAAAAAAGGATCTCAAATACCAAGTCAAAACCTTTTGTGTATGAAAAGTGAAGGATGGACTTAAAGCTACATAAAGGGCACTAAAAAACCCAATGCACTAATAGTGCTGTCCAAACTGTTCTACACATAAGGATGATTTTGAGACCCCCAGTTTTCTGATTTCTGTTTTCTGGTGGCACCATGCATTGTCACTAGGGCAGCAAGCTGAGTTAATTTGGGGCAATGAATAAAATTTATTTTGGAATTACAATTAAGATCTTTAGGGAGAGCAATTTCCATTGTACCAAGCTGCACTTGACTTGGGATAATAGATAATACTATTTAGTGTTAATTAGGGGTGAAAGGATACATCATGATTGCAGGATTACCACAGTAAAATGTACTCACAGTTTATTCAGTGTATTTAGGCATGATCATCATAATTTTCTGGAAAAAATCCTATGTAATATTACAAAAATATTCTATGAAATGCACTGCATAACATTAAGGTATTTGTTAATAGATTTATTTTTTTTTTAGATGGATAAAACAAGGCAAAGATTAAGCAGGTGTCCTGGTTTCAGCTGGGATAGAGTTAATTTTCTTTCTAGTAGCCAATACAGTGTTATGTTTTGGGTTCAGTACCAGAAGAATGCTGATAATACACTGATGTTTTCAGTTGTTGCTAAATAGTGTTTAGACTAAGTCAAGGATTTTTCAGCTTCATGCCCAGCCAGCAAGAAGGCTGGAGGGGCACAAGAAGCTGGGAGGGGACACAGCCAGGGCAGCTGACCCGAACTGGCCAAAGGGGTATTCCATAACATGTAACATCATGCCCCGCATGTAAACGTGGGGGAATTGGCCAGGGAGGCAGATCACCACTCGGAGACTAACCGGACATCAGTCAGCAAGTGGTGAGCAACTGTGTTGTGCATCACTTGTTTTGTATATTCCAATCCTTTAATTATTATTGTCATTTTATTATTGTTATTATTATCATTATTATTTTCTTCCTTTCTGTCGTATTAAACTTTTCTTATCTCAACCCATGTTTTACCTTTCTCCTTCCAATTCTCTCCCCCACCCCACTGGGTGAGGGAGAGTAAGCGAGCAGCTGCATGGCGCTCACTTGCTGGCTGGGGTTAAACCACAACAGCAGGTTTCTTAATGTTTTAATAAATAAACTACACTCACACTGCATATAATGTATTTTAATGGCAGGACAGTTTCAACATTTGTGTAAGGATACAGAGGACTGAAAGGGATTATATTAGCTCATCACAAAGATTTAAATTCAGTAGTCAGTTTAAAGGTTTTTTTGACACTTTAAATAATTTTTAGTCACTGAAAAATGTAAGATCCTGTCCTAGACACAGTATACTTACTCTGGACTGCAGTTTAATTTCCTAAGATCAGAATTCAAGTTAGGCACAGGTGCTGGAACTGATGATACAGGCAAAATATTTCTATCTTGTGTAAGGTTTACTGGTCTCAAGCTTTCCGGCTGCTGAGAATGCTGTAGACTTAACCCTCCTAAGGAAGAGGACAGCTGGTTCACACCTGGATATTGCTGAAAAATGTAAGAGCATTGCAAATGGGTAAACACACAATTATGTTTAAATAACAACCTTAAATCTTCTTGTAATTCCAATTCTTCCAGACATGTATTAAAAAAAGATACAATACTAGTTAGTAACAAACCCAAACAAACAAGAGAAGAGTTGTATGGTAGAAAATTAAAAATGCTAAGACAAATGTGACATACCTTCCAAATATGTATCATAGACAAATTCAAATTCATGATACAAATCAACACTGGAAGTCACACACAGTCCTTTAAGCTTTCCAGGCATAAGAAAACAAGTTACTAGAAAGGCTGACAATTTTTTTCCCCTCTTCAAAGATGTTACAATGTAAATTTTCCAAGTTACAGACACTACTTTTATATATTTAGTTTTAAATTAAAAAAAAAACAAACACCATAGAAGAGGAGAAAAGGTTAGGCTGGAAGGCACCTTTGAGGTCTGGCAGTCCACCCCCCTGCTCAAGCAAGGCTAACTTCAAAGTTAGATCACATTGCTTATAGCCTTGTCCAGCTGAGTTCTGAAAATATCTAAGGATTCAAGATTTCACAGCACAATCTGTTCTAGTGCTTCCCCACTTGCATTCTGAAGAATTTTCTCGTTATACATTCAACCAGAATTTCACTTGCTGCAACTTGTAATTGTTGGGTTTTTTTCTTTTACTGTGTACTCCTGAAAAGAGCCTAACTCCATCTCAAATTATAGTGAATATAAAGCTAAGCCCTTCTTACAAAAAAAAAAAAAAAAAAAAAAAATTAAACATTTCCTCCAGGTCATATATTACATTACCTTCATAACAGTGAAAGCATTCCTGGATATTACATGCTAACTCATGGTACTACACTCAGATCATTAAGGAATTTTGATCACCTACAACAGCAGCTTTGATACATTTGCCAGCTGGGCCCTATTTCAGAGCATGGGATCTATAAATCATCACTTTTTTTTCTACACCCCTTCACACATACACTTCTCTGCACTGCTTCAGCATTTGTATTTTGCCTCAGCATCTGCCTCTTCTTCAGATTTCACTGTTCTTGGGTGACTTGTGTGCACAACGGGAGCCAGGTGACTGTACATAACTCCTAGGGTGTTTGGTGCTCTCTTTAACGGGAAAATAGAGCAGATGCAGGCAGTCTGCTCCACTACACACCCAAGCACAGGCTCTACAGAGCTCTTTCATCTGGAGCCTATGCCATACATTGTTTCTAACTTGATTTAAAGCTTGAGATCATAACCCATAGTAGTGCTCTGATCAAACGTACGTTTCCTGATCAAGTACTTCATTATGCTTCTGTACCGCTCTTTGAAACACCAAACTTTAAAACTGTGGATGCCGCTAATAACTGGTGAAGCAAACTTGTTAAGCCTAACTATTTGGAGACAAACTTAAAATTTTAATTCAAAAGCCTTCTAATAAGAAGTTAAGACCCAGAGCTATGACATCAATATTATACTTAACGTTTATAGTCTCAGAAATTATAAAAATAAGATACGAAAATACTTCATGAACTAACTTTTAAATTAAAAATACAAACCTGTGGATAGTGCTGAAACCCAGGATGGTGTCCTGGATTATTGGGCTGCACAGGAGCAGGTGGCGCTGCATTTTGGTAGCCAGGCTGCAGTGTTGGATATCCATAACCAAATGGCTTAGAAGCTTTTGATGTTTGGGGGACTGATGGAGCAGGAACTGGGCTGCTGGTCACAGAACGTGTCTCTGGAAGGACAAAAGAATTCTCACAGATATTGAATATACTTACTATTTCTTTAAACCCCTAAATTAATGAACAACACTTCCATTTGTAAGTTTTTGCTTTACCCATCAAGTTGTTTATCTGCACTGACCAAATAAATTAGCATAGAAGATTACTGCACTTATGCTGATGAAGGGGGTATACATGGGAAGATGACCATAGACTTGTGTAACAACTAACAAAATGCTATTTTACCAAAAAAGGCAACTTAAAAAAAAAAAAAAAGTATTTCAACTGAATTAAAAAAAAAGAAATAAACACCCCTTAGAACCACATTTTATTCCAAGATTTGCACTCGATATAAACTGCAAAAAAGACCATTCATGCTTAGTCTCTCCTCTACCACTTATTAATACTTTTAAAACATAAGGGTAAGGTGACAGAACTATTCTAAAACATGGACACAGAGCTTTTCTTGAAGTAATGCAAGTCCCTCCTGTATAACCCTGCAGCACAGTTCAGTCCCACTATTTTTAAAGGCCAAATTGAAAGTAACACATAGACCTACATTCATAGAAAACTTAACAGCTGTAAAGAGATGAAACTACTCTTTAGAAATGTCTACAAATGAGAGCTAAGTTTCAGAAGAATTTAAGCTTGGTAAAATCCACTGGGGAAAAGTGGCAGGCGAAGAAACCAACCACTCAAGAAATCAACCACCAAGAAACTATGTTTGGCATGACTACTCCAGAAGAAAAAAAAAAACTAAAAACCAAAATAAATCAACAGATCAAAGAAATTTAAAGTTGATCCTGTTACTCTTGAAGGAAAACAGAAGGAAAAAGTTATTTTTAGAATATGCCTTCAGCAGAACCAAAATGGTTAGTTATTAGCTGAGACATTAGAATTCATAATCCTGCAGCCATGCCTCTGCTACCCTTACTGCATGAGCTGGAGCCTATATGGATAGCAGTATTGGCTTTTTACTTGACTGAGATTTCACTTTACACAGGAACCTAACAAACTAAGGAAACTACTGTGGCATTCTCAGAGGCCAGAGCAGTGTAAAAGAGCCAGATGGGGAGGCCTCACAAATTAATCCAATTATCATTTAAAATATTGGCTAACATACCTACACTGAACAACAACTATTCCACCTGCTCTCAATGTGACAGCTCTACAGATTTCAAGATTGAGGTAGTCTGCTAGTAGGTTCGTTGAGAACAAACCTTACACTCCTGATATTTTTAGAGATAAAAATATGCAAAATAGCAGCCATTTTCTTTAAATGAAGAAAAATAGAAGAAAATAACCTGACTCAAGCATCTCTGCAAGCTGATACCGTTGGTCTCTCAAAACTTAAGTGGTGTGTCAAATATTATCAGCTACTAATCTCAACACAACCAGGCATACAGCATAACCTAGAGAAAGATGCCTGCTTTCAAACAGAGCATATTTTCAGCACTACCCTCAATATTACAAGGGAAAGTATGACATAATTCAGGGAAGTTTTATTAAATGGTTACTCCAGTTTCGGTGTTAAAGCTATGAAAAGTGATTCAAAAAGTGAGGTGATCAGAAAATCTCTGATGATTGCCCCCACTCCTTTCATAGGCATTTCCTTTCACCTACTTGTTAATTAACAATAAACACCACCAGAAATGGGAAAAAAAAATCATAAACAGTAAACATTTAAGTCTTAAACCAAAAAATTCAGAATTAACATGCACTAGACTGCTTACCTGGATAGCCACCTCCTTCCAGGGCATCATAATTGTTCAGAACAGGAGAGGCACTGCTTGTAGTAGAGGAACTATCAATTGCTGGGGGAGGAAAATAATTTAAAGTTAGGTTCTTCAGAAATGGCAAATTTTTGAGAAATAAGAGACTGAGAAATTTTTTTCTCAAAACTTTGGTAAGAAGCTGTCATGAAAGATCCTGGGAAGAAACACCACTTCAGGCCCAAGACTAGAAAGCTATTACGACTGCAAAGAGGAGGGGGAGGTAGAGATAAACAATCAACATATTAAAAAACAAACAAGCAAGCACATCCAACAAATAGCAAGAGAGAGATCAATGGGAAAAGGACAAAAACAATGAAAAAGACTTGTTTCTTGAACTAAAAAAATATTTTTCCATTAAACTAAAAGTGCTTTCTAGACTACATCAACTGAAGATAGGTACATTTTAAAGTCTCTATCCTGACTTCTTTCACAACAGCGAACAACAGAAGATTCCCATCATTTTCAGAGTGATTACGCACTATCCCCACCTTCAAGCAAAACTGACAAGTATTTAATTTCTTCCTCCTTTCTGTGATGTTGTAATTCAGAGCTTGTTTTGTTTTCAACATAAAGCTTCTATTTTCTATTTCACATTGACAAGAGGTCTCAGCTTCAGTCAGAATAAAAGTTACTTTTGGTACAGCCAAAAGTAACTATGTAAAAGTGAGTAACAAAAGTTAACTAGCCAGAAGTAAAAAAAGCACATGGGCACATACACAGTTGTTAGCACTGAAGAGACTCCCAATACTTAAGTTCTAGTTCACCCTATGCATGTATCTTGAATATCTTATTGTAAAACACTACAAACAAAAATATATTTAAACTCATTTCTCCCAGTGCCATTTCACATACATTTCCAAAGAAAAGGGCCAAGGAGATTACAAGTATCTGCTCCTTAAAACACCCCAAGCCATGAAGTGCAACAGAGAATAGTGTATTTAAGAATTTGAAAAAGACAATTATATATATATATATATAACTTTTTTTGCAGAACAGACTCAAAAGAGATTCACTGATACTGTTCAACTCAGAAGGGTCAATTGTGACCGCACATCCCATTGTGAAGCTGGAAGTATTTCAAGGGAGAACTTCAATGGTGGAACATTTGAGATTTGATCTTCCTTCAATTGAAATTTCCAAATAAAGAGACTCCTGCATACGGAAACATAACATCACTGACATTTGGGACACATTAATACCACGGCAACATCATGACTATACAGGTTATTTTTGAGCATTTTGCTTTTAAAGCATTCAGCTAAGAAATAGAAAAACTATTAAAAAAATCCCCAATGTAACACTAACAATGGATTTTAAATAACATATTAACACTGTGAAACTCATATACAACATTAATTTTCAGATTGTTTTTCACTGTAAGGTTCCCTCTTTTTTTTTTCTGAATTTTATAAAAGAACGTAACTGCAAGATTTCTTTTCCTACCAAATTTTATCTTCCTATTCTAGAAACTGAAGGAAACAGGATTCATTATTTTGTTCCCTGAGCATGAACACATCTTTTAAAGATCTGGTAAGTCCTACTACAGAAAAGGCAAAATATACTTTTATTAGGTCAACAAGATCAAGATTTAAGAATTTTCAAGAAGTTTTTCTTGTCTTACCAGAAGCTAGTTCTGCATTTCAAAAAAATACGAGGTTATAAGCACAGTTGTAAACATGTAAGACACTAGCTCAAGCCTTCCATTTTAACCACTATGTCACTCTGTAAAGAGTTTTTCCCACCATAAATTGTATTCATAAAATCATATCCATCTATAACATAATTCCATATAAAATGAGTTTGCTCTTTTCACTAGGAAGATACTAATGATACAGTGAGTTGTAAAGAAGAAATATTATATACTTCCTAAACTCTGCTGGAAAAGTTAAGAGAAAACAGTTTGACAGATACTTGAAAATATATTTTAAAAGCATGCTGCAAGTAAAAATAATGCAACTTAGTTGTACTTCTACTACAACAAAAAAAAATGTATGCATTATTTCTGACATACAGAAAATTCTAGTCAGAAAGTAAAATCTCAGATATTTTGAAACACAAGGTCTGCCTAACTTAAAATAAGAAAGTGAATCCTATTACTGAGTATCCCATATACTTACTGAAGACCTTTCACTTAAGGTCTTTGCTTCTAAAGAACTTTCAAATTTTGGAACATATTCTTGAGACCTATGAGAGTCCCAGTGCCTACAAGAATTACAATGTACCCTGTTCTACTCTCTCCTAGTAAACAACTAGTGGACTCAAAAACAGTGAGTTGTACAGTTTCCTGCAGACCAAAAACAACTTCAAAGTCTAAGCTGGTCACATGTGTCATGGAAATCTCAGAAATTCTCCATCAATAAAAAATACATGAACTTCCACAAAATTAAACAGTTTTCCTACGTTTAAATTAAGCTACAACAGCTGTCAAAGTTAACTTAGCATAATAAGCACCAGACCAGAAAACATATTAGGAAGACAGAAAAAAAATGTTTTATAAAGAAAAAAATATTAGAAAACACTGCTTAGACAAAAGTAATACTTATAACATGCTTTTACAGTTCAGTGATTATTTTACCTATATAACTTTTGCTTTCAGAGTTTTCAAGAACTCTTTGGCAACATAGTTAAAGATCTAACTGTAAGAGTGAGAAAAAAAATTGAGAAGCTACACAAACACAAGCAACCAGATGCCCAACACCTATTTTTCATAAAACCACTGGCACAGCCTGAGCTAGAAACCTGTGTACAGAATCTGTTTTAGGATTTACATTAACTCCTGGTGACAGGGCATAAAACAGGATGCTTATTAATCAGGTAGCCTACATATTGAACCTGGGTGCCCTTTCATTCTTTTGCATAAGATAAACTTAAATACAGTGATAGCTCAAAGGCTACAGGCTTTAGCAAAGTACAGAACTTTAGAGAGAAAGATGGTAGGGAGTATGAAAACTTTGTCCCTGACAGGTTTAGGGAACAAAGTAAGGAGACAAAGACTGGAATTGCTAATAAATAAATAAATAAATCTGACATATCCTTTGACAGAAACCTTGGCATGGGATTAGGCAAAGATGATTATCTGCAGAAAATTCAGTAGGTAGTCCTGCAATAAAAAAAATGAAATGCTCTCCTGGATCTTTTAGCCTACTCTTTAGAAAGCAGAGTTCAAACAGCAGCTGCATCACAACAGCCAAAGCAAACTTTGCATCCCAAAGTCGAATTGTTTTCTAGCTGGTAAAGTCTAATTAGACTCAAAGCATTAGAAATAAACCTGCTATCTAAAATTAGAAAGTACCCTTAGATTTAAAAAGAAGAGTTATTCACGAGTTACTATGCATAATTTCATACTAATACTCAAGCGTGTTAAAAGATCAAATGTGTTACCACACAAGGGGTAAGAAAGTAAAGAAACTGAAACAATAATCTGAAATAGCAAGAATAACACAGGATATGCAAGTATCCTAATACATGTGTTCCACTAGGGATAGGTGTAATAATATCATTTATACTGATACTATTGCACCCTCCAAATACTGTACTTCTCTGGCTGGAACAATGACAAGTGTCTTTGGCTGAAAATGCCTTCCTCCTTGGAGAAAGAACAGCAGTAATTGTTTTCCTTCTAATGTTCTACTAATAATCCAGCATAACAGTTGAATCAATATTATTCAAATTGATAACATGAACCCATTACACCGTTCTTCCTTATGACCTGGATGTCATCATTGTTTTGCTCCATTCTTCATGATATCACTAGGAGTGCACTAAGATATTTTCATAGTATTCTAGTTTATGATTTAATTATTTTAATTACATGGCACTGATTTTTTCTGCCTAGTTACAAGATGAATTATAAGCTTAAAGGAAAAGTTACAGAAGTTTGCTATCCCAAATTAATATTCAAAGCCAGCGCTCACAAATGGGAGTAGTATATCAGCACAAGGTATGTGCTATTACTTCCATCTATCAACAAGGGTAGAAATCTAATGTTTAATCTCAAAAAGCTTTTTACACTGTTACCACTCATATATAGACTGTAAAGACTTTTCTTTAAGTTAGAAGGAAAAAAGTTATCATCCAAGAAACTAAGGTGGTGAGAACCATCAAACTCACAAAACCAGGCCATTCTGACAAAATACAGGCAGAATCCTTGCAACCAAGAACATAACATTTCAATCAATCAGGACAAACTACTACTACTGGGGAAAAAAAAAAAAAAAGTAGAAAAACTTTTTAAGTCCCCTACAAAGCAAGCAGGTTAAAACTGAACCTGTGTGCCTGAGCAGAGACATACTTTAGAAGGAGGAAAAAAAAGCAGCACAGACTAATTTACTGTCTTAAAAAGCACACTTACTACCTTTCAATATTTACTTTACTACCTAAATTTTAAGGGTTCCCTATATGTAAAATGAGAAACAAGTTAAACACTGTTTAATGTAATGATACAAATGGCATCTAGTTGCTTAATATAAGCAATTATCAGTCTAAGTTCTAGAGCTGGTTATCTTCAGTTAAGAGTTTAAAACCTACTGCAAATCAAAATATTAGAAATATGGGAGTCTTGGAAGTTGTGAATACTACTGTGTTAGATACCGAAAACATCTGATATTAACATGACGAAAAAAAAAAAAAAGACCATTTGCTGACCACCACTGAACTCCTTTTTGTTTACTATACTAATAACAGCTGGGAAATTTCTAGTTAACTTGATACATGATGAGTCAGAGTGACGTTTAGTCTTAAAGGAAAAAAAGGTTTCAGGGGATAGAAATAGGGAACAAAACTTGAGTAGGAAGAGAACAAGATACTGGTGTAAAGCTAAAGCCAACCTGCTTCCTCATCCTCCTCATCCTCTTCCTCATCATCTGAACTTGATGACAAGGGAGCTGGTGCAGAGCTAGCTTGATTATTAACATATCCACCATACTGCATGCCTGTGAAGTGGAAAGCACAAACATAAGAGTCAGACAGACAGGAAAGATGAGAAATGAAAGTCACAAATCATTGCATTAAAAGTGAGAGAAATTAGCTGTTCTAGAGAAAATCCCAACATGCAAAAAGTTAAATCTATAACCCTAGACTATAAAACTGTAGTTCATATATGAACTATATGAGCAGTACAGCAGAAGCAGTTTTTAGTGGGCTAGTTTAGTAAAGTAGCACATGGAAGTTTGCAGGCAATTTTTTATATTTTTATATATATATGTATGTGTGTGTGTATGTGCATTTATGTCAGGAAGTTAAACACACACACAAACCTTCTATATATGTATTTAATATCAGTTTGTCCACTGGAATAAGCTAATATAAAGAAATAAATTAGTTCCTTCCCAGATAAATTCAAATTGTCTTATGAAAACATTAATATTAAACTTTTGCTTGGCACACCTGCCCTTTTAAAAAAAGGAGTAATTCACGCTGGAATTCTGAACATTGTCAGAAATAAAATACACTGCTGCTGCAACATGCAAGAGTACAAACATACACCTCAGCAACACAGTGAAATTTAAGCTAGGTAAACCTGAAAACTTGGTTAGTCTTATTTTTAAATTAGTGCCTAAATTCAGGTTCATAGACCCATATTTAAACCTAAATACACTATCCAGTTTTAAGATATGGTGACAACGCAACAACTGCTACCACTGTCACCTCCAAACCATAATCTAGAAGGTTTTTTGGTAGTGGGTTTTTTTGGTTGGGTTTTTTTGTTTGTTTTTTACAATATCTACTCTAAACATATGTGCAAAAGCAACACATACATATACCATTAAAACAAGAGTAAAGCATGCAGCAATGGCTTATAATTAATTTCCTACAGTACTCAATATTGATGCAATTTCAGCATCTCCAAGAAATCTTAAGTTTCTCTTGACACAGTGCAGGGTTAGCAAGGATTTTAAATATGCTTGTAGTCAGGCAGAGACATCCCAAATAAATGCAAGTGACCACTGCTCCTCTCACAAGAAAATATCCTAATTCTTCAAAAGTCTTCAAAACTTTTCAGACTCTTGAGAGTTTGGGATTTTTTTCCCCTGTAGAAGCACTGTGACACCATTAGAGTAGTGTTCTTTATTTTAGCCCTATAAAGCACTACAGAAATGTTGTAGATTATGCATAATCTGAAATTACGCATCCTGGTAATTAATGATCCTCCCCCCCCCCAGCTTAAATCAACTATATCAACCTTTGTTTTATTTAAACTACGGGCTAAAAACACTGTTAGTTTCATGGCTTTTTTAAAAAAGGGTTAGTAAATGGACCCAAGAGGACCACTTCAATTTCACTTAAGAAAAAACAACAGAATCAAGGTGAAGAGTATCTATTCAAACAGTGGAAGTAAAAAGAAAACAGAGCAAAACCATATCACAACATTCTTGAAAAGCTGAACTTTCATACAGAGGTTTGTGCAAGAAGAGACCGACATTTATTTCACTTTATCTAGTGCATTAATACTCCTACAATTCCAATCAAGTTTCTCCACAATACAAGTAGTCACAATGATGAAGGCAAAAATCAAACTAAGTGCAGCTGAGGAGGTACAATGCTTCAGTTTCTATATGGCTAAAACACAGGACTAACAGAAGTGATTCATAGTACCATCTTTTATGAAGGCTACTGGATGCACTTGGTAAGGAGGATGCAAGAAAACTATTCTCTGCACAAAACCAGACTACAGCCAAGGAGACTATGTCTTTTCTCATGCCTGGGAGAGCTACTGAGGAGTAAGACAGAACAACTGCATTATTGTGCAGGAGAAAAAACAACTTAAAATAATTAACATGCAAGTAAAAGGGAAAAAAATAATCAGGAGGACAAGAAGAGATGCGCTGTAACACAGAAAGCCAAAGTAAAAGAAGATGGGCACAGTGTGAGAGCGCAAAGACAGACCTCTAACAAATACCATGTACACAGATAGAAGAAAGAAAGTACATCTACCTGGAAAGGGCATGCCAATGCAAAAAATCCAAGCATGGGCAGATGAGAGAAAAAGACTGAATTAGTCATTCTAATAATGCTACTTTGGAATCTTTGGAATGTTTTTTTGGGAAACAAACTTCTACTTCTAAAACTCCCTCTTTTCCAGTCACTGGTCACATACATAAAAGGATGCATGTGTTCGGAAAGAATACAGAAAAAGAGATTAAAAAATATGCTAGTGACACAGAAGCTTAGGAATCATGAACTATGTCACTATGAATTCTCTGGAGGCAAGGTTGGTTTGATTCTTACCAGCTTTGAGTTTGCATAGACTTTTTAAATTTTCATTGCCAGAAGTACTACAAATTTCTGTCTTTAGGATACTTCTGCATTGTGCTAGCACAACTGTCCAATCACAAAAACAATTTGAGAACTTATCTGGCTGAAAAATAACCTAGTTTAAAAAGTTATTCTCAAGTGGAGAAGCCTCCCATTCTGGTTCACTGGCCAGCAATGCCACCAGTAAGCCAGCACAAGGGAGAAAGCAACTGAAGAGCAAAAATGGGTGGCTGAAGACAGCAGTTCCAAGTGCCACCATGTGCCTAATCATGACTTCTGTTCTGACAACTCAGTTCTGCTTAGCATCTTTTACAGAGTTGCTAATAATATCAAAATCTCCCACTCTTAAAACTGCAAAAGCTTATTTTGAAATTGTTTATTTTGAGTGAGATGCTTCATAGGTCTGGCTTAAAATGCAACCATGTAATTTAACACATCACAAATTCACTGGACTGGAAATTTCTAAACCCTGCTACCAGTATACCTGTAATATAATATCATCACACTCTAAGGCTTTATCCCACTACATTTTACAGACACCTAGAAATGTAGGTGGGAGGACACAAAGGGATAAACTCGGATAAGAACTCATTTGCCTGTGAAATAAACCAACTATTTAGGTATTTTAAGTACAATCACCCATACCATGAAAGACTTTAAAACGTAAAATGTACATTTTATGTGGCTTAAGTTTCATAATGGAGGCCCCACCAAAAATGAAAATGAAATAACCACATGTGAAAATAAACTATATTCTGAAGTTCTTTAACTGGTTGTCTACCCATAACCCTCATATTTTCAACAAATTTACTACAGCATTATGATCTTAATATTACAAATAGCAGTTCTTAAAAATGAACCCTCCTCCATTCTTAAACTCTTTGCTTTAAATTATTTTCATTTACTCATCAGCTCCTCTCATCAACACAAAGCCTAAGGAAGCCTACAAATAACATCCAGACAGGACATATATCCTCAAAGTTCATCTCTAGGATGCTGTTTTCAAGTAAATTAGTTTATCTGCATTAAATTTGTAGGGCTATTTATGTAAGATTAACTAGGCTTTAATGCCTTTTAAGTTTTTTGCCCTGTTAGAACTTAGCGAAGCAAACAATTGGAATATTTTAATTCTGTATAGGAGTGCCCACATAGGAGCTTAAAACAATGAAATCCACTTTAAAAATTAATTCAAAGTGGTTTTCCAGAATGCTTTCATGTCGGCAACACTACTCTATAATAAGAAAAAAATCAGTCCATTTAATCTCTGCATGAGAAACACACTTGGAATTCTAACAACCCGGCCAAATATTCAGTAGATGTGCCCTATTTTTTCAGTAGGTTAATTTCTACAAATTAAGTTATCACACTTAATTGTTGATAAAAATGTACTGCAAGAGTACATTATGTATTTCAGACTCCTCAAATGAAATGAAACAAAATGAATTTGAAGTCTCCTAATGCTCACAAAAATATCAGCTAAACATAGAAACATGCATGTGTGATGACATGTACGTTGATTTATTATTGATTATATTAATGTAAATACAACTAGATCAATGCAAACTCCTGATAACATATCTTTACATTCCTGACATGGGTATACTGCTGGTTTTAAAGTGTGCTCATTCAGCTACATATTGCATTAGCCTTCACTTATATGGAAGTATTAGAATTTAGTGAAGAGTTTGGCAGCAACTGCAGTGATTTGTATTTAACATACCAAGTGTTCACACATTATACAGGAATCACTGCAAGAACATATATATTACATGTCAAGGCAAGCACAGTTAAACAGCTAAAACCCTTTTTCTCATTAGAAACACGGTTATGCAATTTCTATGGAAGATGAAGCAACAGTTTTTCTAGCAAGCACATCTACAGTACAAATTCTACCCAGTACCAAAATCAACTATAAAACTATGCAAGAACCAAGCACAGTTCCAAAAACCGATTTATCATTTTCCTTAAAATGGTACACTGTACATAGGACTTTATAGCAATGAAGAATTACCCTTTTGCCTGTAAGATATATAGAGCTGATTCACAGACAAGCTATTTCTTTACATTCTCCACTCCACCAGAAAAAGGAAGAAATGGAGGGAAAGGGGAAATTTAGACATTTATGTCAGAGGATTTTGAAATTTAAGAATAAAAAACACGCTGTGACAGTCACACACCATGCTTTTGAGAATTATTTTGAACACTAGACATATCACATTGTTCTGGACAAAATCAATGCCTACTTCCACCTCACACACCGAGTTCTTTTTCCATATGAATTCAAAACTCTGCAACTACCAAGAGAAAACACAGCCAAAAAAAAAATTAAAAAAAATCAGTGCAGTAAATCAGATTTGGAATACTAGATACAGAAACATGTAACAGTCAAGAGGCAAGTAAAAACATCTGGGCAGAATTAGCATGGCTGAAGAAGGCTCAAGACCCAACTGATTCTTTGTCAAGAGTCTACCAACATCACAATAAGAAGGAGCTTATAAATGAACTCCTTTCTTCTCCCACAAGAACTCTTGGAGCAGCTTTCCATGGGATCTTACAGCTAGGGAATAAGAAAACAATGCTATCAGTTTGAATTTAATACTCAAACTCACTCTGTTTCCCAGTGCAAATTGCTAGTTTACACCTGATTTTTCAATACAGACTGATTACAAAAGCTACTTTTAAGACCTTTTTCGAAAAAGTTAAAATAGTGAGCAGCTTTTTAGAACAGAAGAACAAGGGAACTAAAAAAAGGGCCTTTGGAGGAAGAGACATGCAAGGCTGCCAGCAAGACAAACAAGCCAAAGGTGACATATGCCAAAGGAAATCAAAGAGAAGAGCTAAGAGAAGATAGAACCAAGGTGGTATAAAACATGAACGCTAAGGGAGCCTGATGAGACGCAAGAGATATACTCCAGACAAATGCAGAAGAGCAGCAATAAAGCTTCCAGCATTCATGTGTGCACGTGGGACAGGGCAGAAGTCTGTACTGTAACTTCCCATTCCCTTTTAGTACCTTCCTGAAGGGCCAACTCTGATGACTGTGTAACAGAGGGTGAAGATTGTGGCTGTGAAGAAAGGCTTGGAGCAGGTGTCCTTACTGACGAGATCACAGCAGAGGAAGCAGATGTTCCAGCCCCAGGCTTGGTAAACAGAACGCTCTGGCTCACAGAGTGCACAGGCTGCGAAGAATCAATGCCACCTGAAAACAACAGCAGAAAGCAGGAACACTTTGTATTTGCACAGACAATTACACATTGCAAGCAATCACATTCGATTTCACAATAGCTACAAAAACAATACAGTACTTCAAAGAGAGATGTCTTCAAACAAGTATATATGGGGAAGTTGGTTGGTTTTTTAAGTTAAATACCTATAATGTTAAAACTCCATTTAAATGAACAAATTGGTCTGACAACTAACAGCAAAAAGGAAGCATGGTGTAGTAAGATCAAGATTAAGCAGAAGCTAAATTGACCCATTTTTGATTCATCCCCACAACTCCATGCTTTCACAGGTTCCCCTCTTCCCAGGTAAGAGGAACACAGTCCATGTGGGATTGCTCCCTCTAAGTATTCCTCCCACAGGCAGGAAACCTGAAAGTCAGCTGTGTAATAGACCAGTATTCTACCTCCCTTGAAGGGCTGGCACTTTGCAATTTTGGTACTCAATTATGAGACCCATATTCCAAGCAATCTGTTTCAATCAACCCTGAGTATTCCACAGAACTTTTGATGTGTTTTAAACATCTGGACTAGATATAATCTTCTTAAAAAAGTCAGATTAATGCTTTGAGAGATTTAACACAGTCCAGTTGAAATGCCTATTAGATAAGGACAATATAACTTCAATTAAGTTAGCTTTAAGAGTGTCACTCTTTGTTTATAAACTGAAAAATTCATCATATTATGATTCTTTCTAAAAACCCTGACAGATGAAGCTGTTAAAAACAAGAATTGAAAGGAAATGGTTTTACCAATACTACTCAGTAAACAAACATGGAAATTAAACAAGAACAAAATTCACTGCTGTATTTGTAGAGTACTTATTTAGGTTACAGAATTCACTAGAGAATGCACATGTAATATTAACTTTGCTTTCTCTGCACATATAGCAGTGTAGTTCCTACAGTCCCTGTCTTTCTTAAATAATGGAGTTGATATCTGAAAGGACTTTATGGGGAAGTTGAAGCTTCCTTTAGAGTGGGAAGAAGAAGAGGTGGCTTAAAATGGTCTTTTTTTCTAATTTACCATCAAAATTAACACATACATTTTCACCACCTTAATAGAACTTCTATTTATTATGCAGTTTTCAAATATAATGTTGAGCATATAGGGCTTTTTTGCAAGTGTTATCAAAATAAAAATTAAAATATGTATTTCTCCGAAGTACATACACACAGCATTTTCTATTGAAATGTACTTGCTACCACCTCTGCTTCTACACATTATGTCTTGTAGACTCCCCATGGAAGCATCAGCACCTGTCAGCAGAAAAGTGCTTGTTAGGGTAGCTACACAGCTTCCTGAAGCAAGATCTGCAAGACAACAAGGCAAGTTCTTTGTGACATTAGTGTGCTTACCCAGGTTTTGTAGCAGAGAGAGTTGCTTATGGGGTTATGGTATTTTCCACACTTCAAGTCAATATAGCAATGCTCACAACAAGCACTGCTGTAGAGCATGCTAAATGCTATAATGTCAGTGTCACATGTTCAAAGCCAAAACCAATTTACATCCAGATTAGCTGAAGATGTAACACCTTCCTGCCAAGTACCAGTACCTATTCTCAAACAAAAGTTATCCAAAATACCCTTCAAAGTTACATGGATCCTTTATATGTATTGTAAGAAAATGTTTTTAAACTCTGAGCAAAAAAATAACATAATTTATTCTTTACAAAAATCCAACCTGCAAAATTACACATTAAACTTTATTTGATGACTCTGGAAAGTTTTCTACAGTCGTAAGTAACCAAGACCAAAGGAAACACTTGGAGAAAGTTAATCTTTAAAAATATATTGCTAGTAACTACCATCACTAAGACAATCTGCGGTTATCGTAATTATGCTATCAACTTTTTTTTCCCCTTGGCCAGTAAGAAGATTGCACCCTGTCATATAAGTAGTGATCAATTTAGGATGGTGTATTTTAGCTCAAGACAAAGCTGGACTGAACACCAGTTGAGAGTACAAGTTTCCCATCAGTTCATCCAGGGCAAGCCCCATCAGGCCACACAACATTTCCACCAACTGATATTATGAGAAGCCAAAAGCTTTGTCAGGCTGCAATAAATATAAAACCTGATCTCAGTGGCACAGTACTTTGTCTTTCACCTTCCACTTCTCTCACCTTTAATGTGCACTGAAGTTTTCTCTTGTGCCTTTGAACCATGAACATCTCTTGCACTACAAATGACCAAGTATACCACTTGGTTACGAAAGCCAGGTACCAAGAAAGATCTACAGCTAAAAGGTATGTTACAGAAAGAATCTGCAGAGCTGTGCAAATTAGCAGTGTAATTCATCATTTTTCCTATACACTATCACTTAAGTTTTTTATTTAATTATTTCCAACTTGAGACCTACAGGTAGTAGTTAAAAAGCGTATCACCACGGTATCTTCTCAAGTTTTCAGAAGATGCAAGAACCACCCCTTTTGAGTTGCTACAGCTGCAATGTTCGTTTCCTGCTCCCCCCCCCCCCAAGCAATTTCTCCTGAGAGATTTACCACCTCCCTGCAGTTTGTTTTTCAACAGCATCCTATCTCGCCGACTTTCTGTATCTTGGCTGCAGTCTGTCCCCTTTTTCCAACCACACCTATATTAGCAGATTTACAGGATTATAGCCTACATTCCTACGGAACTGGGGCAGCAAGGACTTTAGATCCTGATCTGACATAAGGGGAAGTATGTGCAGGAGATAAAGAAATTAAAGTGTCTCTTGCTCAGGCAGATGCCTACAGTTACAGGACAGTAGACAAGATCCAGGAAGCAAAGAAACCCATACCATATACCTGCAGGAGTTCTCAGTCTCTCTCTCCTCAGGGAGGAGACTAGTAAAATTTAGGCATCCTGATTGACATCCCCACTGACTGGAAAGCACCAAGAAAAATCAAAGTGCACTGATTTCAGCTGAAATAAGCTGGAAAAACATTAAGGAAAGCTACTGACCTAGAAAGACAAAAAGCCTTAGTAACACAAAATGTGTTATTTACACAGCATGACACCATTTCTGGACAGATTTATACCAACACTGTTCTACTGAAATATAGAATTTAAAACTAGAAGACAGTGTTTTTGCTAGCTGAAACCAGTCTAAACCACTGGCTGCTATTCATCAAAACAAGTCAACTTCCAGCAAAAGATTCCTTTTAAAATAAATTTCTTTTCTTCTAGTGAAATCTCAGCAAGCTTCACCGAAAATACTTCAGTGATTTCAGACAGTGGCTGCCACAGTTTTAGAAAAAGATTTTGCTGCAGTTCTACATCCTTAGTACGTGACATACAGCAGCTCAGGGGTTTGATCTTAATAGAGTCAGCATTTAGGGGGGCTTTCCAAGGCCCTACACAAATTGGTTTCTTTAAAAATCCAATTGTAAGTCCAACGCTTAGAACTTTTCTGATTCAAGTAGAAAACAATTCAGAAATCACCAAACTTCTCAAAAAGCTCATGCCAGCTTAAGTTTCCTGAGTAAGTCCTGTTTAAACACACAGATTTTATTAAAAACATGGCATTCTTCTACATAAAGTGTTTCATTTTCATCACAGAGAGCTTTCAGTGTTCACTGACTGCACAAAACTGCTATTGAAAAATACATTAAGACAGTAGCATCCTGAGTGACGGTCTTTCGAAGATTTGCTTATTTATAATTTAAGGATTGTAAGGGGTCTTATTTCACAGCATAGCACCAATTATAGCAAGCTATCTTATTGGCACTCTGACTAATAGTAGGATACCATTTAAAATTTTTTTTACATGAACAATCACAGAAAGCACACTTAGGAATTTCAGTATATCTTAAAATTTTTTTCAAGCAATTTTGCTAAAAACTATGCACAGAACAGACTGCAACAGCTTTCCATCATTGTTTCCTTCCTGGAGAACAGCAGGGAGGACAAAAAATTCAGAAAAATTCCTTCTTACGAATCATTCGTCATTTCCTTAAATTACTTGTGTGTTGTACTCGGACACTTTCCAAGGACGTACAAGAACTGGCAAATAATTTTCAAGATCCAACTCCTTTTTTTAAATGCTGCAAACAATTCAAATACTATATATAAAACTACTCCATCTGAGAACAATAAGACTGCACTCGGAAATTCAGAAAGCATATCAGTATCCCAAAAAGTAAATCAATTATGCCAGGACCAAACAACTACTTGCCATCTTTTATTTGCCACGTGTTGTAGCAAATGAATTTTTAATATATTTTAGCCAAAGATGTTGAATTACAGACTAAAAAATCAAATATTATTGGAGGCAGACTGTTTAGCCCCAGACTTCAAAAATGGTGTAAGTCTTCAGAATTTAGTAATAAAACAGCCTGGCTCCTCCTTCAGCCTAGCTACCGGTTGCTATCTTTATTTGCTCCTTCCCAGTCAGTAAATACAATCATTTGTGTGCCGAGGTTGAACCAGGATTCAGAGGGAAGAGAAAAAAGTTATTCTCCAGATAGATCAGTTCCACAATCCAGTCCACTGTGCAACAAAGCACAGGGCATGCTTATCTCAGCAGCTTTACAAGCTCTGAAAGAGTCTGAATGTGGCTGAAGTAATTATGCCTACAGTCTGGCAAACAAACCAAGTACTGCAATATTACTCAAGTGTTAACAGAAACAGTGGATCAGTGTTTATTTTCTTAACTGCAAAGTGTGTACCTATTACGCACCACTATCACAGCCAGTTCTATCATCAGCTCTTTGAAATCCAAGCATAATGTTACTACTTCTCCTTGAGGCCATGTATTAACTCAATCACTCCCTTAAGAAGAGCACCGAATTGTTCAGAAATAAGACTATCCATTGCTCACATTGCTCTTCATGGTCTGGTCAGCTCTACTGTTTCACCTTTAAAACAGTTGTTCCTTATAAAAAAATTATTGTTATGAACAAATCATATATTTCAAGACACCTCCAAAGGAAATAAAATTAACAGGCATTTAATTAAAAAACTTCTGTAAATAAAACTAACAGTCTGAACAAACAGTAACGCATCTTCATATGACTACTGCAAACCTAACTATTCTGGAACAATACCTGCATTCCGTCAAGTCCAGCTGTAGATTCTGCGTTCAACAGAATCAATTTTTTTGGCCAGAGTTTTAAACCTATAGTCCTTGAAAGAATTCGTTTTTATGCTCAACCATGAAATGCCATTAACTTCAGAAGCTTTTCAAGGAGCTCCCTATTTTTCTTTTTTAAACAGTATTTTGTTTCATGTTTTTGAAATATTACAGGAAATCACACAGAGCACCTCGTAGACACAGAATTCAAATCTACTAATATTCAAAGTACTAAAACTGAGCTGAAGGATGACACTCTACCTCCTAGTCTTGGGGGAAGAAAAAGCAATATTGAAACTAATTTCAACCTTGGTATGGATTGGATGAGCTTCATTTAAAGCTTAGCTGGCTTTCCCAGGCAAAGCTTTACCATCATCAAAACCATGATCTTTCCCAAGTCCTCTGTCTTAGAAAACCTCAGCTACAAGGACTCTTAAAACAATTCTAATGTTAAATTCTAATCTGAAATATCTGGCATAAAAAAGGAAACATTCTATAGTTCTCTAATATCTGTCTCAGCAGAAAAAGAAAGCCATTACTCTTGCACAGCTTACAAGTCAAAACTGCATGAAGTCAGAAAATTACCAGTATAGAAAGAAAACCAGAATTTTCCTGCACGCGCTATTGCAATCAGAGTGAGAGCAAGATGTTTCAATGTAGAGGCACTCCCGCAGCTCTCATCTCTTCCATTCTTCCTACCAAGTACTGCCTACCCCATGAACTTAACTCAGTTTTCCCATGAAGCAGAAACTGCATCTGCTAAAGAGGACTGAGTGTACTTGCCCTCAACTGGCACCTTCACAACTTCCTTCTTTATAGCTACATCCATACTAGAAACGTCAAGTTATTGCTTACAAAAATCAGCTAAAACCACTGAAATTGCTCTCTCATTCAAATGCTTATCAAAAATAATAATTAAAAAAAAACCCAGTTGCCTCCAAACCCATGTAGGCTTCTACTTTTTCTGAACTTTCTGAAGAGTGCATGTGTGCTCACTTAGGTAAAATTTAAAGAATCAACTTAGATGACGGCTTAAAAAAATTCTCTAGCCAGAAAAGGAAAAAAGTATCTTTGTGATTAATAGAGATATTTCAGAAATTACACATTCCTTCAGAACTGCATGAAAAAAATTCCCTTCCAAGGCTACTCACACCCCCCCCCAATAAACTAAAACCATCCCCCAAATAGTGTCATCTTCTGTACCTCTCAACAGAAACATGTCAGTGATATGATTAGCTGCTATTGTGAGGACTGTGATAACCAACTGAAAAAAGTTTCAAGAATGAATAAGGACAGAATTCAAAATTATGATACAGAATTTCACATAGTGAACAAGTACAAACCAACAAAAGCACATGATTTCTGATGTTCCCCAAACACATCCGGAAGTTCACTGTCCTTTAAATAATACCGTACCTGTATTTATTTGGTTGTTTACTTTAGCAACCGATCCAGTCAGATTCCTGCAGAGGCTGTCTTGAGTGGACTGAGCAGATGAAATAGTTGTTAATGTTGTATTATATCCCACTGGAACATGCTGTTGAAGTGAATGAGGTACTGACGTACTCTGGCTAGAAAATGTATTTGTCTCTTTGAACTGTCCAACAGCAGGTAGGGTCTGGGAGGTAAATACCTGCCCGTACACACTGCCAGCAGCCACAGGAGGATAGGAAACATTAGGATACATGGCACTAGGAACCATGGGCATGGTGTAGTGATCAGAATTAAGGGGAAATCCCTGAGATGCAACTGAAGAGCTGACAGAAGTGCTGTAGTGATTACCAAATGCCGAATATGACTGCTGAGCACTTGTATGCAAGTAGGATGCAGATGATATTGCTCCTTGAATAGGTCCTTCAGCTGACCCCACTGTATGAGCAGGAGTTTTGTTGTACAACTGCTGTGATTCCTGTGTATTCAACACATTGGTACCCACAGAAGGTGTCATAACATTTTGTGCTGGTGCTGAATAGTAAGTAGGGTAGTAATTGGCTCTATACTGATTATCCAAATGTGAAGCAGCAGCTTTACTGGGCACTTGGGAATAGTGTCCTGAGGGCACACTGTAGCTTGGAAGATGCGAGCCATAGCCAGAGGGGAACTCCATCCGACTCTGCACAGGACCTGAAATGAAGAGAAAGCATCACATGTATTAAAGGTGCATCTGCTAGTAGTGCCAATGGACTCTCTACTTACTCTAACAAACAACTGGTTTCTTCTTGTTTTCTGTCACTGTTTTTGAGGTCAGCTTCCATCAGCAGAAAGAGAACAAACCAACTATAATGCATGCAAAATGCAGTATTTGAAGGAATTTGCAAACACACACAGAACTAATGGAAAAATTGATTGCTTCCATTATCAAAAGAAGTTTCCATGCCAAGATTGTATGCCTCACATTTGTACTTTGAGTATTTTTAAGAGTTTTTAGGATGTTAATGTTTAAACAAATAGTGAGCAACAGTAAGCACCAAACTGATGTTTCTAAGTGTCTGAATACAACAGTATGCCTTAAAGAAACTAACTGAATATGGAAAATGAAAAGCTGCAGTCAGACCAGTATGTCAATATATAAAAATGCAGGTACTCTTCTTTACAAATGCTCAATATGGTGACCAAGATAAAGTGCTGCAGGGCAGTTATTTTTGTCTTCTGTGTTCTTTTGTATTATGCTTTTATGAAAACCAACATTTTTATGAAACTACAGAGTATCTGACAAGGCACTTCATTTCTGTTTATTGCCTGATTCTTACAGCAGGTATAAGAGATGTTGGTATCAGAGAAATGGACCTCCACTGTCACTGCAACTGGCTCTGCAACATTAGAGCTTAATTACATACTGGTCCAGCAAGGGTCAAACAAGTACTTGTTTGCTAGAGACTGAATGTTAACTATGTCCAACTGATCAATGGTAAATCTAGAAGTTCTTCCTCAGGTTCTTTTCCTGAACCCTACTTTTATTCTCTAGTGAACCATAAATGCATTTCCTTGATAACTTCCTTTCTTAAAATTACAACACCCTACTGCTTACAGTCACACTGAATGACTATGGTGTTATTTCCCAGGCCTTGGTGAACAGGAACACAAGCACAGCACTTGGCCACTCGCAAACTGAACAGCAGCTATGATGATAATGAATTGTTGATTTCCCTCCCTATATTTACAATGTTACAAAATGTAAGTATTTCTTCTCTTGTCTTGAAATTCTGAAAAGTCACTGTTTCCAAGGAACACCCAGATGTTCTATAGTTATCTTTCAAGGCATTTTAATAATGAATTTGTTAATGGAATCCCGTAAGCAAGGAACATACTGCCCAAAATTGCTTCCTGATAAAATTAAAAATGCCTTGTCTTAAATTGACAACCCAGAAAGTTGAGTAGAAGAGAAAGGAGCTAAAAAATGAACAGCAGTAACTTGGACTGTTGGGTCAAAAGACAGAAAGGCACTTTGGGAGAAAGCATAAAGAGCTTAAAAAAAATTACATCCTGAGTTTTGAGGAGAGTATGTAACTATGCTTCTGATTCATTATTTTCTTGAAAAAGTGGGAGCTGCTTCATAGAGCTCTGTAGTTTATTCTCCTTTAAAGGAAAATGATTTTGAGTTAGCAAGTCATTAACAGCTACGTGAACTTTGGCAAACTTTTGACCTGCTTTTTTAAAGTCTGAAAGAGCCAACTCAAAAATACACCAATAACTTGTATCTGTTGAGGTTTATTGCTGTAAGCAGTTATGTCACTTAAGATGGCAAGAAAAGATGTTTTCTCTGAAGAGTCTGTGTATTTGTTTTACTAAAATATGAGGAATAAACCAACTGAGCAGGTATAATTTAGAAACTGGCTTAGGAGCACCTGACTTCCAAATAAAAGGCTGCGTATCAAATCATCTACTGCAAAGTCTTACAGTATCTAGCTCTGGTTTAAAAACACACACCATAAATAAAGACAGATTAAATTAGCAATACAAGATATCAGTCTCTACATTATAGAAAGCCCGAGTCATCTTTATTTGCATTTTTAAGTAGAAACATCTGTAAGTTTAAAACTATACATGAGCACACAAGAGTATAAATCCCATGACGTCCCCACTAAGACAGACACACCTGACATTTGAAAATTTGTATTTTTTATTTCAAACTCCTGGTCCTTTAAAAGCAAGTTTTACAATTACATATGAAAGATTATTCCCATTATCTGAAGTGAGTTTTTTGCCCATTTGATTATAAAGAATGTGAGTAGAAAGTAATTTTTGTACTGTAATTAGTAGCTGAAGCTACTAATGATGACTAGATAATTGGACAGTTTTCAACACTGGAAATCTGGGTACATCTTCAGTGTCATTTTGACATCCAGTTAATTGCACAATCTGTCCTGATGTCTCAGGTACTCCACCTTCCTCCCAAAACACCTGACAAATCTCTGAAAAAAACTCCACAAGAGGAGGTGAAAACCTTAGCTGCAGAAAGAACTGCTGAAACGCCATCTCTATAATGAAAGCAGTCAACCTCTCCTTCTACAGACAAATTAATACTTTATAATGTTACCATGTATAACTACACAGGCATTAACAGCTGAACCCCAAAAGCCTTATCACTTTTTAATGAGGGGAAAAAAGCCACCACAAAAAAAAAGAAGCAGGGCTATGGCTATACCACTATGTGAATTAGTAAAACTTTACTTGCTAGTGTCACGTTTGCTTGGTTTTTATGTCCATGCATTCTCTCACCTGAATAATTTAGCCATCTGCCATGTACCCTACCTACATGTAGTCTACATACCCTATAACACCAACTTCCTTTCTAGCCAAGAACACCTGTTAGTTTTCTGTAACTTTTAACATCCTTTTATCCGCCTCCAAAGAAGACTCACCACAGCTCCCTCACATACCCCTCATGGGACGGACAGGGGACAGCACTACTGTGTCTTGTTAATTGCTGGCAAACAAGCCAGCAAATCAAACCACTGCTGAGCTCCCACAACAGCTCAGTCATGGAATTAATGTCTAGCTCCTTCATTCACCCAGATTCCCATTTTCACAAAATATTCAGGGATTTTGTATCTTTTGGACCTCTATCCTCTTTATCAAGTTTAATGAAACTAGCCAAAAGATCCAAAAAGATCCAAAAGTCTGAGGAGGGATGGAAAACAAGGCTAAATAAATAACATCATAAGAAAATTATGGTCCCAAAATGCCAATGGTAATCTTACAAACCAGTTGTAGACAACACTAGACAAAAATCTTCTGGAGAACCATGGGGATTCAACACAAGTATCCTCTCAGCATTACATTTCAATACATTAAATTGTTAATGCTGAAGTCTTCCATCACTACTGGAAAAACACATCATCTTTTAGTACTGATTTAACAAGCAACATTTTATTATGCTGAAACTGGGAGACGGGTCATTCTCCACTTAGATACAAAGCCACCTGTAAGGCTACTACAGTAAAAGCTTCTCAAGCTTGCAAGACTTTATTCAGAAGAACAGTATTTTAAAGCCCCAGACTTAAGAACATCACCCCAAATGAGGGTGGCTTTTTTTTTTTTTTAAACACGTAAATTTAGTATAGGATCAAACTGAGAGCACTGTAGGAAAGAATAAAAAAAATACAAACAAGATTTTTTTTTTTTTTAAAAGACTTAAGTTATACTAAAACTAAAGTCTCCAAGGGTCTTAAATGGACTTGGTGATTGGGGCCGGGCAAAACTTATTAAAAACAAGGCTGAACATCCTTTTTAATATCACTGTATGTGCAACAGGTTGCTTGCTTTCTGCAAAAACCAGCCCCTCTTTCATCAGATCCCAGTAACTTCAAAGTTTTACCTGAAAAATCCACATTTTATGAAATTAAAACACAGAGCACTCTAAACATCTGAAAGGATGCAGTAGTGTTTTCTTTCAGCCAATATAGAAATAACTGTATTCACTTAAGTATCTTACATTTAAACTCCATTATACTGACATAGAAACCAAATTTCACAAAGAAGATTGTCTTTGCTTTTGAAATTTAATTTTATCGGACAGAATGGAAATTTCCAGTGACAGAAGAAGACTACACTCTTCCCCTCTACCACCCCTCCTATTACAATTAAAAAAACAAAAGAAGCCTCAAATCCTTTGTTATAACTTCAGAAGCTTAGTACTAAAAGACGACAGATACACTAATCTAAAAATTCTGGAATGCTGTTGCTAAATGACATAAAATGACAAATTCAGAGTTCTTGCCTACAAATCATCAAATACACATCCCTGTAAGATATCTTAAGGAACACAGAAGCCAAAGTTAAATTGAGTAGTTAGAAAGTTATAAAATAAAAATTCAAGACTATTACTGAACAGTAATTAAAGAAAAAGTGTTTCGCAGAAAATAAATGGTCTACTACAAGGTTTTAAACGAGTTGCTTTTAAGAATATTAGCAGCAACATGGAGTTAACAAATGGTAATGATGGCTCTTTAGAACTACCGTTTCATTCAGTTAAAAACACAAGGAGAACGTTGCATGTCAGTTTCTATTTGTTTCTGTCAAACGCGCTTCCAGGTTATTGATGCTGTAGTAGCTGTGTCCTGACAATGACATGTTTTTTTACTGAAATCCGTAAGTTGGCATTTTCTGAGTAATTTTGACAAAACTCAGCATTACAATACTAAAGTTTGGACACATCTGAGGCATTATTATCTCCCCAATATCCACCTTCCTTTTCATTCACTTCAGTGACTTCTGCATTATCTGGAAACTGACTCAAACCCTACTTTATAGGCATGTAAGCGCTTATCGCCTAACTACCCCTTTGGAGATAAGAAATATTTACGAGTAAAAAATTTCGTAGGTCAGTACCCTGCGTACTGATCTGCGCAGGAAAAAAAAACGCTTCTGCACAAAACAGTCAGACTACAAAATAAAGGGTTTAACAGCGGGAGCTAAAACTCTGTGCAAGCAAGAGGCCCAATTTAGATACAAAACCATCATTAGGTGCGGATGAAGATCACACAGTTAACGAGGTGTATTAATAAAGAACTGATTTTATAGCACACCAATTTAAAAATGAGGAACTGCACGCTAGTTATTTTAATTCATAGCACAGTTAGTCTCGACACTTCTCCGTCTGAAAAGCACATCGGTATTTCGTGACTTTGAGCTGTTTTACCTTTGTTTTTCAGCGACCCACGTTCCACGGGTCCGATCTCGTTTATTCAACCCCAAACCCCAGATCCAGCCGTGCGAGCGCCTACCCACCTAACTCCTTTCAAGTTCCTAAACAGCTACGAAGTAAAGCAAGCCCTCTCACCCTCAATACGTGGTCGCCTGCCCACACTCACGCACGAGCGCCAGAGCCCAGGCCTGGCGGAGCCTCGGCCTCCACAGCCTTCCCGAAACGCCACAAAGCAGCCGCCGCGACCCCCGGCAGATCCAAATTCCCGAGACGAGAAAGAAGCGGACACCCCCTCCCTCGCTCCTTTCGCGAGGCGGGGCGGGGCTGCGCCTTCTTAAAAGTTAACTCCGCACGTAGCGGCGGGGGCCCGGGGCGGGACGCGCGTTTCCCAAGCGGCTCCGGCGGCTTCTGCCGCCTTCCAGAGAAAGGGCTTCCTCACCTGCCGGCTCCGCCGCGGCCCACCGCCGGGCCCCGCAGCGGCCGCACGTCCCGCCACCCCAGGAGGAGGGAAAAACGCGCAGCCCCCCCCCCCCGGCACCCGCAGGGCCCCCCCAGCCAGGGAGCAGCGCAACCCGCCCCAGGGACCCCACGGGCGGCCTCTCCCCGCCGCCAGCGCTAGGCCCCGCGCAGGCCGCCGGCCCCTCACCGTTCTGGTAGCGAGGCGCGCCGCCCTGAGGGGCCGCGGCCTCCCGGGAGGCGCCCGGCCCGCCCGGGTAAACGGCGGCGGCGGCACCGGCGGGCCGCGGCGGCAGCCCGGCGGGCGCGGACATGGCTTCTCGCAGCGCTTCCTCAACTCCGGCCCGCTCCTCTTCCGCCTTCTTCTCCGCCCCGACGGCAGCCGGGCGCCGAGGGTCGCCAACGGGCGGGAGGCCGCGGCCGCCCCACGGGAGCGGAGAGGAGGGGAGAGGGCGCAGGCGGGCCCGAGCGCCGCTCCCGCCACCGCGGCCCTGCGGCCGTTAACGCCGCCGCCCACAGCGGCCCCTGGCGGCGCCTCCGCCGCGCACCGCCCTGCCCGGCGTCAGGGAGGCCTGGCGCCCCGCCTCTCGCCGCCCGCCCGGGCCTCGGTTCGGGCCGGGGAGGGCTGCGGTAGGCCGCGCGGGCCCCGCGCACCGCGGGGAAGCGCTCGCATGACCCGCTCCGTGACGGGAACGGCCTGCGCGGCAGGGACAAGCGGCCCGCACCGGCCCGGCCCGGCCCGCTTCGTCTGTGGGTGACGGGGCTCGCATGCCCTGTCTGTGACCCTGCACCGCCACGTACATACGCTGTACGTACACCTTCCATCGTTTTGCCTAGTTGAGGCTTTTCTGCCTGTACAGATAACATTTGCTGTCTGTATCTTAGGGATAGGTGGACCCTGGCACACACGGAGGGAATGTGTGTGCTCTGCACGGGGGGGAAAAGGCCTCACGAGGTGAGGTGAGAAGTGACAACTTTCCCTCTGTAATTATTCTATCTACAGGCAGAAAAGCCTCGGTGGGGCGGGGTGAGCTGAGGCAAGGCTTTCCTTCCTGTGTGAGGAGTGCACACTGTGTGTTCTCTCTCTCTGTAGTGGTATGTACTATCTATATAGACAGAAAGGCCTTGACAAAGAAGGGCAAGGCTTTTCAGTCTTTGTACAGAATATATACTATATATTCTCTAAACAGAAAGGATAGTGTTGGCGAGCCTCCTCTGTTGGCTACTATTGGCAAAGGATCTCCAAACGCTTTAGCACTTCCCACAGTCAATCACATGCTAAACCGTATTCATTTTGACTGTACCACCGATCTGTCTTCTGTCATTCACTCAGACGCTCTTCAAGACCGAATTCATTGCTCAGGTTCTTTTATTAGGTACAGAAATCAAAAGCACAGTAACGTACACCGGTGCTTGTATTGTCAAGACCAAGTCCAACAACACTGAGTCACCTTTACATGTTACATATATTTGACCACTTCCTTCCCTGTTTGTATGCTGTTTTTCCTACTGGTTATTATGCATGTCTGTAATTAAATACTTTAATACTTTTTTCATTACTTTGTATGCTAAGCATATGGTCCAGCTCTGACTGTTACTGTTGTTATGAAGCATGCAGAACATCTTTAAATATTGGAGGAACTGGCTGTATTTTAAAGTTTCTCAGCCTTTGCACTCCATCAAACTATGCAGAGCCATCTTGCACAGGCCTCCGTTAGTCCTTTGAGAGACTGTAGATCCATATCTGAAAGAAATAGTTTCTTCTCCATGTCCTAATAAGCTAGGGCAAGAAATAATGGGCTCAAAATGCAACAAAGTTCAGGTGAGCTATAAAGAAACGTTATGTTAAGATACTAAAGGACTAAGTGACATGGGAACAGTGCAGCATTGCCATAACTGCAGGGCTCTTAACCAGGGTTACACAAACATGTTGAGAGTGAGATTGTCATCCAGCTTTGGTGCAAGTGACCTCTTGGAGTTCCTCCCAGGGCTATATTGTTGTGATAGGGTTAACGAATTCTGCTTTTAAAGCTGTTCTTCCTTCTTTGCAACCCATCCTCCATCCCACACAAAGTACTTGTGTGAAATGAATGCATGACAGCAAAATAATTCAGAAATATGGACGATCAGTTGGTTTGTCTTTTCATTCTCTGTGCTGTTTTAGAAGGTGTGTAACTGCTTCCTTGTACCACGACTACATTTTGTCACAACATGATACACATGTGAATCTGTGTTTTGACACAGGTTTTTCCTTTCCAAAGTCTTGTTTCTCTAAATCCTTGTACTGTGAGACTATAAATATGTCCTATATCACACAATCTGTGAAAATTACACATCAATTTATGATCAAGCACAAGGGGATATATATCATTGTGCTAAAAGCAAGAAGAGGCAACTGGGAATTTTCCCATTGTTTTGAATGCTTTTACAAAACCTTCTACATGGCTTAATTAATTATTTTCTGCAAGCAACAATTACACTGTGGTTAAACCCATTCATTCCTAGGAAATCCAGATGTTTCGGCAGCTAGAACACAGGTCCCTAATGGAAATCCACCGTAAACTCAAATCCATTAATTTTGTTTTCCTCATTTATAATGAATCTGAATGCATTAGCAAGAAATGAGTATTAATGTCTGCTGTTTATGTTATCATGCAGCAAATAACACATGAGCTGGCTCACCTGGGGCATTGCTTCCACTTAGTCTGTAACAAGCTTACTGGACTAACAAATTCTTTGGCCAGTTGGTGAGGCTTAATCACTTTATTTTTACTTTTGGTGCAGGAAATTTTGCAATGACAGAAAAAGGTCCCTCTGTCATTTGGGTTTGGGGGAGCAAAACATGAAAGTGAATCTCATTAACTGTAATCTGATAAAAGGGACACTAAATGTCCAAACCTAGAGAGCAAAAGTTATTTTTGCAAGGAGGAAAATCTGGGAAGAAAATCATCACAAACTGAGTTAGAAATAATTTTGAGCTTTAACATAACTAAGCCAAGTCTCTTCCATGTTGCCATACATTTCAGAAAGAGAATGCCAAAATTAGGTGCTTTATAATCTCCATCAACAAAATATAGCTGTGGGTCACCCTATCTCACTAATAAATTTCTAATTATTCTCCTGCTTTTCTTACAGGAAGTGGGCCACTTCAGTGCAAAGTAATAAAGCTTCACATTTTCAGAATCAGAAGTCCCAAATTGTGTTAACATCACTGTATTTGGGTAAGTTGCCTGTAGTCACTGTAGTGCGATTGCTTTCCAGAATGAGAAAGGCAAATCAAGACTCTTGATGTCACTATAAAGTGTGCCTTGGCTTGGGTCACCTCTGCATCTGACTGAAGGATAAATCCCTGCATCCACTGGGTGAGATCTGTATGATACTTCATTTGTAGCTGGCTAATTAGTAGAAGAGGCCCCAGGGTAGTCATGCTCCACTTTAAATAAAAATCTTTCAAAGATCTAAAACCTACCAGAGAAAGAGAAATCAGTTGTGATGCAGCTCAGCTTTCTTACACATGTACAGATTTACTTTCCATGTAGTTTATCTTATTTTTTATCCAGGTAACTCCAGAGGAGTTCTGTGTCTCAGCAATGAGCGGGGCTACCGTTTGACTGCCTGAAGAACTTGACATGTATTCAAGTTGGGTACGCAAGACTGAACTGTGCTAATTTTTGTGGGTTTTTTTTCTTTCCCTTTCTTTTCTTCTGGGGTATTTATACCTGTATTGGAAAGGCTCAGAAAGCAGCAGGATCTGCCTGGCTGCGGTTTCACCAGTCCTAAGGAAAACCTTATGCATGCACATTCTATACGGACATCATCTTTACCAGTCCCTGTGCAGATTATAGGATAAAGGGGACTGTCACTGCCACTACCAACCTAATGGTGGCAATCCAGCCACCTTTGACTACCTTGGCATCAACAACAGTCTAATTGTCATCATCCTAGCATGGCTGTAAGTGATGTAAGAGACCAAAGTGATAAGCAGTGCTAACTGCTACAGCTGATAGTTGCTGGATGCAGCTAATCATTATGACCTCTGGGTCTGAGACTTGAAGTCAGAGTAGTTGTTCCATTCTGTAACCCCTAACTATGAGTGTGATCCCTATTCACAGTGTAGTCTATAATTTCTGTGATACCTCTTCAAATCTGGAAATATGACATAAATTCTTACTTAAACTGATAACTCCTGATTGGCAATTATGTCTGGTAAGCCTCCTGAGTATGCGGTGTAGATAAACATATATATCTATATTTAGGCTTGTAATACTCCTGGGTGGTTTCATCAGCTGCAAACTTCAGTCTACGGCATTAGTACTTAGAAATCACCAGGCAAGCTATGACTCAGGAAGAACGTCAGCTGTATCCAGAGATCTAAATATTTTCATGAAATTGTCTTCAAAGGGAAACTAGCCACAAGCTTTCGTCTGACCTTGGAGGACAGCTAAACAAAAGTGAGAGAGTCTGGGGTTTTTTTGCAGCTGGTGTGCCACATCCCAACTGTAGAAGCGTAGCAATGCCGTGATCCAAACAGGCCTAGCTTAAGCTCATGAAACCTTTTCAGTTTTCAGCTATTAAAGTTTTATGTTTTTCCAGTAATTTTTATAAGACCTGTAAAACTAATAAACCCCTGAAAGATCTATTACTCTCTGGCAGTTTGATATTTTATAGGTTTTCCATTAAGATGGAGCAATGACTCATCTAAACCACTGGAGCTCCCTTCTTCCTCCTGTGGCTCCAGATGTGCCGCTTGCCGCCAAAGCAAAGCTTGCCATTACTTCTAAAAGAGAAATGTGCTGCAAACATGGGAACTTGTGTCCAAAAATAGTTTCTCAGTTTTTCTGGATGTCTACGTCACTGGTCCCCATTGTATCTTGGGCGGTAAGAAACCACAGACCCAAACCAAAAGACACAGTTCCTCCCCTATATTATATGACTGTGCAGGCTCCACTATGTGTGTTCACCATAGGTCCTGAGGAGCTCAGTCACATGGTAATACCCTTGGCTTCAAAGGGTTTCTCATACGAATGATGGCAATGAGATAGGCTCATGTGAACTGTAGATCAAACCATCCAAAACTAAAATAAAAGATAATTAAACCATTGAAGCGCAATTAAAACTTGAAAGTACCATGCTGTGGATTAGCAGCTTAATGCTGTAAACCTCAAGGACTTTGCAGTAACACTTTAGAAACTCTGGGTTTCTGTGTACATTTGAAACAAAATAAGAAGCTGAAATTGCCTCTATCCTTATCTGAAGAGACTGCTGCCCTCTGAAACTAGTTGAAAAACTCCTCTCACAAGATGTTTTGGCAATATTTGGGAAGGTTGTCACGCTAATTAAATATTATGGACACTGGCTGACCAGGGCCAGATTATGCACTGACTGCCTTGCCCTCTTCAGTATGACTAACTCTGGAGGAGGCACATGAAGCTCCATGCTGATAGGAAAAACATTACTCAAAGGCATCACATAAAGTGACATATTCTCCCTTCATAGCCCTATAGTCGTAGTACCCCATCAAGTACTACTTATTTAAGGTCAGATTTTTTTCCTGAGTAGTAGTGCATTGTTTTGAGCTGAGGGAACCTGGAGAGTGCATTTTGTTGTGCAGAAGAATAAATAAATCTAATTAATAAAAAGCTTACAGATTGATTCATATAACATTATATGCATGAAAAGAAGTAAACAGTAATGCTCAGTTTCATTTCCAAGCACAAGCTAAGTAGCAGCATTCATGGAGAAAGACATGTTTGTTTAAAATCTTTTCAGACATATAAACCATCCATCTAAAATATCCTTTTGTGCTTATAGTTGTTCTGAGAGCCTTACCAGTCTCAATCTTACTTTGAGCTTTTTAAACTGTGGCTTTTTACCTATCTGTAGCATCTTCCCAGCAGTTGCCTCCTATTTTAATTTCATTCTTCATAGTGGGTGAAATTTACCTTTTCTTTTTACACCACTGACTTCTGTTGAAATGAGTGGTGGCACTGTAACTTCAAATTCACCTAAAGAGGAAGCAGTGGAGTGAGCACCTCTGTTTAGCATGATTTTTGCTAAGACTGCAACATTTACTATCCCACGACATCGAATTATAAAAATAACAATAAAAGTCAGTGACTTCCTTTGAGCAATAAAGTGCCTACATCAAATATTTTTCTAACATAGAATGTAAATTTTCATAGGCAAGGTTCTTACTTTTGGTGTGATGCTTTTGTTTGAAAAAGAAGTGAAAATAGGTCTCTGCCATCTTCTCTTTTAAGAGCAGCTTGTGATGTGTGGTTTCACATTGTACTGGAAATAGTCCAGATGCAGATCACACCTGCAAAGACAAAGGGGAAATGTTTTGTTTACAAAAGAACAAGTAGCACAATCTGTGGCATTATTTCATGAGGCGAACTATTTTTCTGTAGATGCTTGCTATGACTTGGGACAACCAGACACAGCTGCTTCTTAGCCCATAGCCAGAGGCATCTCTGGTTTTTCTCCTCCTTTGACCTCCACCTCATTGCTTTCATTGTAACTGAGATCCCAGTTTGGGATCAGTTCTAGAAGTAGATGAACATTTGCTGACAGATTATTTACCGCCTGCAAAGACAGCAGATCTGGCCTGACACCATTTGGAAATGTGATTGAATATTTTCGGTTTCAAAAGTGCTTTCTTTAGCACTTTTGACTGCTGTAGAATGCAAAATAAGGAAGGGTGACGAAAGGACTGGTAGCACCTGAAATGCAACTAAATGATTCATATTGGGTTCGGCCCCCATCACCCTTCTTTTTCTCCTTGATGTCAAAAAGCCTTTTGTTTTCATATCAGGCTGATCCAAAAGATCTGTTTATTTATTTTCATTTTGGCCAGAAGATCAAACCAGCCATTTTCTTGTATTCCTTTTTGTATGTAAACAAGTCTTCTGCTTCAGATACATGTGCCCAAAGTTAATCATGTGTTTAAGTGCCTTCTAGATTAAGGATGTTAAGCATATGTCTGAGTGTGTTCCTGTGTAGTTTCCGAGTGCAAAATACTGCCAGAAAAATCAACTGGACAAGCCTCATTCCCCCAGTTTGCTTGTTCCGAAGAGTGGGGATTATGTTTATAGGAGATAAATTAACCCAACATGATCTGAGGTCTCTGAAACTGAGGGGAGCGCTCCCACGTTCACCCCTGAGAGTCTGGAGCTGTTCAGGAAGCAACTAGCGCTGTCATGCAACAGTGTTTTTCCTTTCCAGCTATTTTCTTTCCAGCTCTAGGCTAGACTTGAACAGGGCAATTGGGGTTAAACTTAGCCTTCCTGTTCAAAATTTCATGCTGTTAACTTCCTATAGCTGTGACGACTTCTGTTGCTCTTTTTGCTCAGTGTTTGCTTTTTATACACTGGGGTTGTGTCACAGGACCAAAACCTTTATGTACATGCGGGGTGGAGAAAGCAGAGAAATGAGGGACCTCTTTTCCCATCTCCTTGGAGACCTGTGAGCAGCTGAGAAGCCTGTGCTCAAAGATTTTATTTTACTGTTCCCCAAGTAAATGCATTCATGAAGAGACCTGGTCAAGCACAGAGGGGACCATAAATAAATTGCCCCCTGAGAATAGCCACAGGCATTCACATTTCCCAGCTGCAGGAGCCGTAACCAAGAAGCATTCTGCTAGTTTTGGACATGAATCTATCCCCAGGATTCCCATTTAATGTGCTGAGGTCATTAGTTCTTAAGGATTTCAATTAGAAAAAGCACTGATTTTCAACAAATAGCAGGGAATAATACTGAATATTTTTAAAAATCATTAATTTTTAAAAATTTGATCATTTGTTTTCAGAATTTAAAAGAATAATGTGGGATTTCCTTAATTTTTTTTTTTCTTCCATTAGCATATAGCATGTCAGAAGGAGCGTACAATAGGGCAGCATTACTGGCAATCAAATAACAGGAGAATCAGTATGATGTCCCATATTTTAAATAATATTTGAACTGAAGCACCATCGCTGGTGATGCTGGTTACTAATAGTATATAGGGGCTTTTACTTGCCTAGTTCGACAGGTTGCACAATAGTTTAGAGAAAACTGATTGCTCTGCAATCTCTCCAGCAGCTTCCTCCCACCTCATAAAGCCTCCAGAGATAATCCTGCTCTCTTTGTGCTGCAGTGCTTTCTTTGAGTTTTGAGGAAAAAAAAAGAGAATCAGTTTAGATTTAGATGGGATTTTCCTACCTGGGAGAATATAATACAGTTAAAAGAGGAGTTTTGGTGGGGAGAGGGGTGGAGGGGATGAAGAGGAGAGTGCTGCAGGTCCTCGGCTTCAAGATCACATCAATGCTTAACACTTTTCTAATTCTTACTTGAGAGTGAAGAGATATGCAGCTATTTTCAGGATTTTTTTTAATTCTACCTATTAAGGAGCACCAGCATCCAGTCCTCTTGAAGATTTCATCCCCTGGTTCTTCAAGTGTACTTAGTCTTTCTGGGTGCAATGAAAATAGCATTTTCTCTGCCTTTTCTACTTCACAGTGGAAACAGTCTACATTTTCCCCCCAAATACTGTTCATCTGCTAAGCCTTTCTATATTAATCCAGCAAAAAAGCTACCTTTAAATGTAAATGGTGAATTGTTTGAGGTTCACATATCTGGCTCTGATTGTCTGGCCAATGACTCTAAACTGTGTTGTTTTTCCAGGCTGTGAGACCCTTGAGACAGGGCCTGTGTCTCCCTCCAGGTATTGTAAATGTCAGTCACACAGAGAGTGCTCAATAAATAAATAATGCTGCTTTTGTTAGTGCTGTATGATGTTTCCCTTGCCAGAGAAATTATAGCGGAGCAAAGATCAAACCCCATATGAAACAAAAAAAAGAAGTACTCTGATTTATCTATGCACAGGACAGGAAAACATGTAAGAGCGCAGTCCTGCACAAATTCAATGTGACTTCTTTTCTTCTTTTTTTCTGCTGGAGATTGAACAGTTGGTCTGTTTTAACGTTCTTTAGCAGCCTTCAGAGAAGATGATACTGAAGCTCCAAACAGTTGCGGACTGGGGTAACGCAAGCACGGTTATAATGACCAGGATTAGGAATGAATTCAGTAGGCAAGTTTCCTTCCAAATAATGGACTTGACTTGATTCAGGAAAGTCCCGGAACATGTGCCTGACATTTAATCTTGACTTCAAGAGGTAAGTGGGTGCTTAAGCTGTCCTGAACAGCAGCCGTCTCTCGAATATGGGGGTTTTGTGCTGCGCCCAGCAGTGGCAATGGCCAAAGGGAATGCAATGGGTATCCAGCGGCTCAGAGGATTATGCCCATCCTGTGAGTGTTGAAAACACTGTACTTGGTTCTGTGCACACTGATGAACCCAGCTCCAGCCTGCTAGCTACAGATTAGAGTTGAAATGTTAACAGCATCTCTAATCTCTCTGCTGCATTTAGTATACTGAAATCCTATGCATCTCTAACCTTTCTACAGAAAGTACTGAAGCATTCCCCCAGTTCTTTGTAAACTGTTGCCTATCTGGAAGCTATCCACAGTACTTCTATAACTTCATGCAAGCACTTTTCTTTCCCAGATAAAGCAGAGAATAAATTCTTCATTATGAACTGCTTAGAAAGTAAGTAGATGCCTTTTTCAGTTACCCTGATAAAAGTCAGGAATTCAGTAGCATTACACTGGCATAAATTAGTGCAAAATTAGACCTGATACCTGAGTCGAGCCTTGGAGCAGCTCTTCCCACAAAGGACCCTTGGACAGGGCGGTTCGGCAAAGCCCCAGTGCCCCTCTCTGCAGCTGGTGGGAAGGATTATGACCCTCCCATTGCCAGATCCTTCTGTAACTCAGGGGCCAGCCCTCACTTCAATAAAGGTAAACACTGCTGTGTAGCATTAGGACCAGTACCTGCTCCTAGCTGGTGCCTTTTATTGCACAGGCCCGTGGAAATGTAGCGAGAGGGTGGGAAACGAAAATTCCTCTGTTCGCTGCCTTTCCCCCGCGCAGAGGCTGTGCGGCCACTAGGAGATGCTGCTGTACGCGGAATACACCCGGCGCCACGCAGGGCAACGAGGAAGGAAGACAGAACTTCAAACCAGGCTAAGCCATGGCACATTTTTCTGTAGGCATTTAGAGGGGAAATTTGAGACAGAAATATGTACGAGACTGTTGTGTTGAGCGAAACAGTAACTCACAGTTTGCAGTCATTTGGGAGCACTACTTTAGCACTTAAAAAAAGGCATTGCCTTTTAGTTTGATATAAATTACTAACCCAGGAATTTACTTCTCTGATCTAGAATATTGACTGTTGGGATTTGAGTAACAAAAAGATCTGTGTTTCCGTGTGTGGAAGGGTTTAGCCCGCTCAATAGTATGACTTAAACATACATTGAAAAAAACTTCCAGGATAAAATGAAATTAAAATTCAGGGATGTAATTAAACAGAGAAATTAGAAATACGCCTGGGAATTCACGTAAGGGGATTTTCTACGTCTAGGCAGAAACCCGATAGGTTTAATGGTGATTCCAGTTCGAAACAAAGGTGTTGGAAAAGCTTTTGCTGGAGCTGTGTTGAAGGACTTCCAGAAATATGAAGATTAACTGAAAACTCCATTTACGTGTTTATATTTGCTTGTCGCTGTAGCAAAACTCCAGCTGCTGTGTAGCTTTATCACCCTCCACAGTGACTGGGGATGCCGTGAGTGCTTTCGTTGTTCATTTGCCATTAGATAGTATTGTCTTCTGCTGGCTTCTGATGATTGCTGCCGCAAAAAGAAGAATGTAAAAATGAGTAAAACAATGTCAAATTTGCATTGTCCTTTGGCAACATAAATGGCTATTCAGCCACAGGGAGCCCACTTATCGCTAGCGATCTTTTCTCTGTGCCTTTCTTGAAATGTTCACTCAACTCTGGGAATTTTTGTGAAGGCTTTTTTGTTTTGTTTAGTTTTGCTCAGGGCTCTTTGAGGGGTGGGTGGGAGAAGGGATACTTTATAGAAGTATTTTGGACATATAAGTTGCTGCAGTTCTCTTGCCTCCATTTTATAGAATAAGGCTAACGTCTTCATACTTGTGTGTTTATTTTTAGCTACCCTATTTCCATATTTAGTAAATGCAGTTCTCAGCCTTGCAGAAAAAGAGGCCATTTATTTGCGTATCTAAATGCATAGAATTAGAAGTCCAGAATAGTGTATAAATAAGTAGCTCGATTCCCAGTCAGCAGACTCAACTCTCTGGGCATTTGTGACTCCCCCTTACAGATACACTATATTGTGCACCTAAAGCAAATGTATGCTCCTTAAGGTGCCATTTTAGGGAAAATATACTCCTCAGCCACTGCCTCCACGCAGCTTCCACCGCTGCTGCTGCCACTTTTGCCACCAGATCCCACTTGTTGCCTCTGCTGAAGACAGGCATGGCAGCTACCGCCTGGCGGCTGCAGCAATAGCAAGCAAGGCATTGGTCCATGGCAAAACCAGCAGCACAAGAGGTAGGAGTGGAATGTGGGGAGTAGGGGTCTGAGGTCCCAAGGAAGATGGAAATCGATGTGGTAAAGGGGTCACATGCGCTGCATGGTACATTTGACATTTTGGGGGGGGTCAGCAGTAATCAGGTGTTATGGCACTATTCCAGGTCAGCCTTGCCAATAAGCCAACTGTAATTCTGTGGGGCTTTGCAGGGAGAAGATATACACTGAAAGGATAAAGTAACTGTTTAAATTTAATTGGATAAGCTGAAAAACTTGTTCTTGATCAGAAAGCCTACGCTGATAATCCCTAAGCTTCCAGGAAAAGTATGTCTTGTAGGATAGGGAGCGTAATGAGAAATAGTTTAATTTTGGGTATTTCTATTCTATAAGGCTTGCAAATATTCCTTGTGTGAGAAGTGTACTTGTGAGGCTTCCAATCTTTCCTATGTACAATAGAAATATTTCCTTTTTTTCTTTCTCTGAGAAAAGAGTTGGAAGATCATGCTGTTTTCTTCAGCTGTTCCACTGGCAGGACCCAGCCGGAGAGTCTACCGTCAAAACTTGATCCTGTGTTATATCAATTTCTGGTTGCTTTTGGCTGGGAAGGAAGGGGATGATCTTAAGATACGTATAAGCTTTGCAAACCGATGAAAGACTAGGCCCTACTACAGGCAGCACAAAGTCTACTTTAGGCACAAGTTGCTGATATTACTTTACCATAAAGTGGGTGCAGATGTTATTGGTGAGCAGAAGAACATTGGAAGCCTTTCAAAGGAAACGCATTTAAGGAGGGATTTGAAGGAGGAAGTGGCGGGAGCTTTGCACGTGAGAGGTTATGATGAAATGTTTAGACTTGATCCGTAAATGACAGGACAACATTCAGAACAGTCTCACCAAGCAAATCATAGGATATTTGATCTGCAAGTGTCAAGCCTGAAAAGTCCCTTGGCTGCTTGTGAGCATTTCACAGTGAATTCTTACAAAAGTTAATCTTAAATGTGTGCCTGCCTTTGGAAGAAGGATTAACAGTGCTCCTAGGAGTATCAAAATGGGAGACATACCCAGCTGGACAAGAATCTTGATTAACCAGTCTACAGTCACAGAGGGTGAGAAGGAAACTAAAGATAGTGGTTGATGCCAACACTGCTCTTCTTGCAGACAGGCCCACTGTTATACAAAGACTTTTGTAGGAAATTAATTTCAAAGCTAGCACTGGGGAAATGGAAACCCCTTTAATGTGCAGATGATGGTGTTTTCAGGGCTCATCAGAGCAATCAGGAACTTCTTGGAGCTGAGTTTGGACACTTTTCCTTTGCCTGGTAGGAGAATGCCAGCACTACTTTAACATTTCTAAAAAGTACATCTTTCCCTAGTGATTAATTTGCAGAAGAAAAAGTACACAGACTGATTGAAGGAATGAAATAAAATGTAAGAGGAAGGAAGGAATTAGAACAGTTAACTGGAGGCCCTGGTCAAATCCATTCTTCCCAGCTCACCCATTCTCCACTGTTTACTTTAACTGCACCCGACCACAAAGTTCAGCTCAGTATGTATGAATTTATAGGGGGTCTCCTCTCTATTTTTAATACACAAATGTATCTAAACACATTTTCACAGGAAAAAGGGGAAAGTGGTCTTACAAATGCTTTTAACACTAATGCAAGCCCTGCTTTGCTGTCTTTTAATTGCCTTGAGACTCTCCAGATGGGGGTGATGTCCTTGTCTCCTATCAGTTTTCTACTGATCACTCACCCCAGTGAGTTACTGCAGGTTTATGCAAACAGGAGAACTGCAGAACTGGACCTTTTGGTTTTCTGCATGGACCCTGCTGTGTTGACGAATCGTCTTTTTAAAATCAAGCGAGATGAGATAAAAGCAGTAAGCTTGGCTAACACAGCCAAACCGTGTATGGACTTTGGGTGATCCACTCCTCTTAAATCACTGCCTGATTCCTTCAATTACTCAAAAGCCAAACCCAGAAACTAATCTATCTATGGCCAAAGTATTTCTGTTCCTAAAAAAGCCAGACAGTGAGCTCCATATGCAGATTTGGGGCACTTTTTGCTGTTATTATTTTAAGGTGATGTCTTCTGAGTAGCTGCCATTTCTCCCTGCTGTCAGAGCAGACTAGTAGTTCAGACTGTTGCTGCTGGCACTGTGCCTCATTGCAGAAATAGTTTATTTGTATAGGTTTCTGATTCTTCATACGTAGGAGACCTAATGCATTTTATTCATTCTTCTTCTGGCTGAAGGTGGCCGGTTCTCATTCTCCTTTTATAGTCTGCATGTAGTTAACAGCTACCAACTGCTCTCATGGAATGGGGATGAGGGTTTGTAGTAATTCTGTCCTCTATTACTGCAAAATTGCTCGCTGGGTCTGTGCCAGCTTCTTCAGTGCTACCCCACTGTGATCCTGCCACTTGTGTTTCAGATCCCTCAGTCTCTTCTTTGCTATCTAATTCTATGCACTTGCTTCCTGGCGAGGTCCCTCAACAACATGATACCGCAGAGCGAAGCTAACATCCTCCATGCTAGAGTTTTTTAGGCAGGCTTGAAAGAGGCTCTCCTGTCTTGGCAGGCCAGCATCTAAAAAGTGGGAATGTTGGCAGCTTGCTCTTGGATTGGCCATTCTGGGGAAACTAGCTTCATCTCCCTCTTCATTTTTATGCCTTTTACAGTCTCACGTGTACAGAGTTTTACTTCTCTTCTTGGCGGAATAGATTAAGAACTGTTGATTAGACAGAGACTGCACTGCAGTTGGTTGAAAATCAAAGGTCAAGATTTTCAAAATGTTTAGGAAGATGAATAAGCAACATGCTTCCTTCATAATTAAACCAGTGGCTGAGCTGCTGGAGCACAGAATGTATGTAATTTGGGCCACTTATTTGCGTTCCCAAGTATGACCTTTTGAGCTAACTTTAGGCACTTCTGAAAAAAATCTTGGCCAACTGTCAACAACATAATCAACAAGCAGAGAAGTTAGTTCTAAGTAGACCACCCTGAAATAGTTCTGCTTTTGCTGGCAATTTATACCATTCCCCCCTGGATCTCTCCCTTGAGTGGAATATCCTGTTGGATTTATTGTGGCTTCACCACAAATATGGTAGCAAAGACCCTCTAAATTTTCTCATGAGGAAGGATTCAGCTGTGAATGAGGAAATAAGGTGTTACAGATAGCATACAGCTTGTTTATAACCTTTTTCTTGAATGTAAATATCTTCCACCATCTTTGAGCCCTGCTTCTTGGATTCTTTATCCTGCAGAATAGGCAAAGCTATTCATAATGAATCAATAACATATATTTTGGCCCTGCACAGAGAAGCGGGAAGGCAGTGTATCTCAGCTGCAGTGGAAAGAAAAATATGCTTTTAGAGGATATTTAGACTTCTGTGTTACAGCTGGGAGCTGCTCACCTCTTTTATGCAAGACAGAGGAGCACTGAATTCACCTAGCAAACCTGCAGGGTGGCTTTTAGTACAGATGTTTCTGACGCGTTAGAGCAGGGGTACTCAAATGGGGCACTGTGGCGTGGGTGAGGATTTTAAGCACAGTTTGCCCAGACCTCACCGAGGTCTCAGACTGACATGTGGGAAATCTGTATTTATTGCCAGACCCTACAGGTCTCCCAGGGGGCAGCTGCAGTTCACTGCCTCAGTCCCCAGCTGTGGAGGTGACGTGTGCTACTTTTCCAGGAACCAAACCTCAGTAAAACTAACCAGCTGGCCTTCAGCTCCTCTGTTTTGGGACCTTTCTTGTGGGTCAGTGCTGGGAATATACCAATATTAGTTTCCCAGGGGCCGTGAAGAGTTTTACCATTTTGTTAAATGGTGCTACGTTTTATAGATTATATCCTGAAATACAAATGTCTGCCTTCCACCAGGTTTAAAACAGTGGTGGTCTATTTTCTTTTTGATGAGTATCGTGCAGAGGCATTAGTATGGAGGGTTGGGGGGAGATTGTGTGGCCTTTCCTTTATTGCTGGATGGGAAGTCTATATTAAGGGGATCCTGTGATGGAAAGGTTGAGAGTCAGACGACTGGCATTTGGTGCTGACACTGAAGTCATAACTAATGAGAACAAGCAGGTATACGAAGAAACCTATAATGAGCCCCATGATAATGGAGTTTAGCACCGGTATGGTGCATATTCATACATCATACTCCATGAGGCTCTAGTGCTGACATAACCACTCAGAACCAGAAAAAAATTCACTAGTAGGATGTGAGGAATTAGTTTCAGTACTAATAGAAATTGCACCTCAGGTACAAAATGCTTAAAAAGTAGATGTATGTGGGAACGTAGTGTTATTAGCACTAAATATTTTTACAGTAATGCATGTGAAAAAATAATAACTTTGTGCTGTAAGGACAGGTGAGTTTAACAAGAAAATAACATAAGATATTACTTTCAAATAAATTAGTCTTCCAGACCCAGGTACAACTTTTTTTGTTAGTTGCTTTTTACCTTTCTTCTAGCCTCTGATTAAGTGAGAATCCATTTTGGTGTCTTTTGCATCCACAAAATATCAAATCTGAATTTACTTCACCATTTGCATCTTTGTTTTGCTGCTGATTTACACCTTAGTTATAAGTAGCAAATCCATTTTTGTCACTGTTTATTTCAGTTCAGATATTGTGCTGCATGTCGCAGGTTCCCACCACTCTTGCCGCTCCATGCAGAAAACAGAGAAAAACCTTTGCAGGAGTGCACATCTCGGTGTAAAACATTTCTGCTAATGTGACTGAGGTGCACATGCCCATAAGACAACAGTGTAAAAGGAGGGGAAGGCATTCTGCTGGGTGACGTTTTTTTCTGACTTGGTAAGTCTGCGGTGGTCTCCCACTTTGCTAAAATGTTAGCTGGTGTTTGAAAAGGAACCCAAACTCATCGTTCCAGAGGTTATGGGAGAATTAGAGTGTTGTGGTTTAACTCTAGCTGGCAACCAAGCACCCCGCAGCCACTCACTCACCTCCCTCACAGTGGGATGGGGAGAGAATCAGAACGGTGAAAGTGAGAAAACTCGTGGGCTGAGATAAAGACAGTTTAATAGGTAAAGCAAAAGCTGTGCACACAAGCAAAGCGAAACAAGGAATTCACTCACTACTTCCCATGGGCAGGCAGGTGTTCAGCCGTCTCCAGGAAAGCAGGGCTCCACACATGTAACAGTTACTTGGGAAGACAAGCACCATCACTCCGAACATCCCCCCTTTCCTTCTTCTTCCCCCAGCTTTATCTGCTGAGCATGACATCATATGGTCTGGGACATCCCTTTGGTCAGTCGGGGTCAGCTGTCCCAGCTGTGTCCCCTCCCAAATTCTTGTGCCCCCCAGCCTCCTCGCTGGTGGGGTGGGGTGAGAAGCAGAAAAGGCCTTGGCTCTGTGTAAGCACTGCTCAGCAGTAATGAAAACACCTCTGTGTTATCAACACCGTTTTCAGCACAAATCCAAAACATGGCCCCATACTAGCAACTATGAAGAAAATTAACTTTATCCCAGCCAAAACCAGCACAAAGAGGAAGCTGGACTGGCTCATAATGAAGAGTGGTACAAGCAGCAGGGAGAACTATCAAGGCACAAACTCATGTCAAGACAGCAGTCACGTTAGGCTGAGGCAGTATTTTAAATTCACAGTTGGCTACAGTTTATTGGAGACCCTTGTTCCAAAGACTGAAAATACCAAAAGGCCCCTGACTAAAACGCGTCCAGAGAAGAAGTATTCTGACTACTGGTCACTGTTGGGTTCAAGGACACATTATTAGTAGGTTATTGCTTCATTTTCTGGTATAGGCAGTTGCTCTCTTTGAGGCATTTCTATTCATATTCCCTCTAGGACCACAATTTCCCCTTAAAGAAGGGTTACTGCCTGCACAGTTTTAAATCTAAGCAAGAGCAAAATACATTGAAATTGTAGACCTGTTAGAAGGAGTTACCTATTTCTTATCTTCAGGGAGCTGGGCTCACTTAGGGCAGGTCTACATTTGTTTTGTGAAGCTAGGAAAGAAATGGGTTTAGAGATACTGTGTTTTGCTTAATTTCTTTATGAGATGACTTTCACCATCTTTAGATATGAATTTGGATGGAATAAATTTAATTCCTATCAAAATTAATTTAGGTTTCAATTTGTTAGCTCATTCTTGCATTGAGAGTAAACCAGAGAAATGCATTGATCAGTATTAATTTTCTGTTTCCTAATACTGTAGGTAGCTGTAACACAATAGTGGGACAATGACTGGTTATTTCCCTGCAGTTTCTTGAAATCCCAGGGCTGCACTGTAATCTTCTCAAGATTTAACATGCATTTACTAACAGCATAAGTTCTAGCCACAAAGCATATGATTAAAAAGTGCTGAAAGAAATGTTGATATTTAATTTCCTTTACATTAGCAGTGGCATTCCAAAAAGAAATAAAACTTAAGAGTTCAGAAACTGAACAAGCAAAAGGTAGACTTGGGGGAAAGCTTCGGTTTTCTACTGTGCATCTGAGTTTACTGAAGGAAATGTGATTTACTTTTGCATGTGGAGCAGGGAGGCAGTGGTACTTCTCTCTGCAGGATCCTGGAGTAATTGTGCCCGGTTCCTGGGTATGTCATTGCCAGACGAGTTAGTGGCAAACTCATTGCGTTGCTTTTCTCTGAATTCTATCCGGTTGCGGTCTGAAGCAAGCTTGGCTAAGCAATAGGCAATATGATACCCACATATGTTAGCCAAAGCAGTAAAAGCTGATAGGAATGAGTTAATACAGCGTGAGTGAATATTGTAGGTGAAATTGAGGGCTCTGGTTTGTGATCCCTGTCAGATTTGGCAGTGGCAGCTAAATCCTAGCTGCCTCAGCTGGCTGTCCTGCCCCTTTTTTAAGGTTACTGCTCCTGTAGCAGAAGTGATGGAGCGGGAGATGTACCTGTTCCTCAGCAGCAGTGCACTGCTCAGTATTTTAACATAAACTAAAATCAGTGGTGCTTTAAGTTGATATATTGGGTTGTGCACTGTGGTGTCAGTGGAGCTGACGTGTTGCCTGCTATGCCTCTATGATATCCCTGCCATCAGGGCAGCAACTTTTGACAAAGGGCCAGAGAGGATTTGAGGGGCAGCAATCTTTTGGATGGCATTGCTACACATGCTGGGAATTGTGTACCATATTACTAACCTGGGAGAATGTAAACTGGTGGGAAGAGGAGGAGTACAATTGCACAAACTCCCTGGTAGTGACATATTAGAATATTATAGCAGTCTTACATTTTCAACAGGTTCCTTGGTATCTTCATTGCCTTTGAACTGTAGTTTAACAGGTCACAGTCCTACAGTGGTATTCCACTTGAATTTTGGTTTCCAAAGGCAACTGACAAGGCTGTTAATTTATCACACTCTGCCATTTGCCTGACTTCATCACAAATGTTCACAGCATTTTGCAAGGAAACCAAAAGCAGGTCGTACCTTTGAAGGGCTTGGAATCCAACAGTCAGACCATGACACAGCATTAAATCAAGGGAGGGATGTAAGTCTTTTTCAACAGCATGGTAAACAGCTTGCCACAACCACATTATCTGAAAGAGAAATTCTGTGGCTGCAGAGGAGCTTAGGCGAGCTCAGGAAGGAATGAGTTGACCCTTCCACACTACAGACATTCAGCAACAGATTAAGCATTTTGAGAAATCCATCTGAAGACACATTATCTGAGAGCTGCAGGAAAAAGTGAGGGCCCTGGAGCCAGAGCAGAGACAAAAGATGTCCAAAAATATGGCTGGCATTTCTTGTACCCGGGTTTCACAAAGCTTTAGGGATCCTGGAAGTTGAAGACTTTCTTCCACAAGAGATTGAGCACTGTCCTTCCTTCAGCCTTAGTAATTAGGACAGAAAGTACCTCCTCCTTGCAATCCTTCCCATGAGAGTGAGTCTCCACTTTTGCCCAGTGGAGACACGGATGAACAAGCAAATATGGTTAGGAAGCAGAGGGAGGGTGAAACTCGCAACTGTAAATAATCATAATGCTCTGAACTACTGTCTAAGCGTGGAGTTTATTTTACATTCCTTGGACGTGTACAGAGCTTTTAGCAGTGCCCTTTCCTGCCTTTGAAATTGAGCAAAACTAAACTAAATGCAGAATATGCAAGATCAAGTCCAACATGCAGACTGAATGGGGTTAGTGTGGGAAAGCTAAATATAGACAGTGTCTCTAATCAGAGTTGGAAGACCAGGAATGGAGCAGCATGGCACACAAGATGTAGAAAGATATTCAATTAACCTTAATTCAAGTTCAAAGTTTCAGTCTGTGCGGCTTTGCTGGCTGAGAGTGTGCGTCAAGGTACCCATGATATTTTGGTGAGGGCATTGCGATCTGTCGAGATTTTCACAGCCCACATCTAAAATCTATTTTTAAACTTCAACTCTTAAAGGAAAAAAAAAAGGCAAGCTAAGCCAATTTTCTAACAAAGTCTTAGAATAATATGCGTTGCTGGGATGACAACCTTAATGGCCAGTTATGGATGAGCTACAAACCCCGGAAAATGAGGCTTATAATGGAAACTGCAATTCAACCATGTAACGATAGCATTGCAGATGGGATATGGTAACACAGAGCCATTCCCTGCCTGAGTGAACTGGCTGCCTTGGAGTTCTGTGGAATTCACCTGCTCCGTACCCATCTTCTCTGAGCTGGAAGGGAATCAGCAGACATCTCCTTACATGCTAAGCATCAGAAATGTCAGCATATCGAGTAGTATCATGGCTAATTTCAGGCCTGGGAATAAGAGAAGCACATTTGGAATGGACTGTAAATAGTTGGCAAACTGTAGAATAGGCCACTAGGAGAGAGGGGAGAGGAAAGAGTAAAGAATCAGCACTTCAGTGGCTTAAACCATGCCCATAAATAAGGGACAGATGTTTCCTATTGGAGCACCCACTTATAAAACAGCTTCATCCCTGCAAAGTGGCACACTGCAGCTTCTATATATAACTGCAGCATAATACGACATAGCTGAGTGTTTATGGAAGCTTGTTTATTTGTAAAACATTAAGGGTAAAATCAGATAGTTAAGGGCGGATGGGATGTCTCTTGATAAGTACCCAGTATTTCCATGTACAGCAGCACACTTTTTTTGTCTGCTGTCACAGAAGATGCTGTTATATTCCTGCAGCCAGTGGTGGTTGTCAGTTCTGAATGCTACTTTTTGCATTTATGCAAGACATGAAAGCATCCAGAAGGTTGAGATTTAGGCCATCCAAGGCCAGATAATTGAAGGCTAATGTACTCTCCATATCCTTAAGTCTGTTTCCATGCACAAGTGCATTATGGTGTTTCATTACCAGATCATATAACAGTGTGATGTGACAATGTGACATACTATTCAGCAAAACAGGAAATGTTGAGAAACCTTTCTGTGTTATTCACATCAGCAGCTTTCAATAATAAAAGTGACATGCCCTCCGTGATGGAATGAGTACGGATGCATTAGTATTCTTCATAGAGCACCACTCTTGTCATTATAGTAATGACAGACTTTGCATGCTTAACTTCTCACTTATAAAAAGAGTATGTTTGTTTCTATAGAACCAGATTGTTCTCCCCCCACGTGTACTCAAGTAAGCGAGACAATTCTAGGATTAAGGGTCTCAGCAATGTCAGTAGGATTAAAGCAAACATTTTTTCAGAAGTGACTGGGATTTGTTAAAAGCCTCTTTCTTTAAAGTGTTATTTTTGATGTATTCTGGCAAGCACAGTTTTTATTAAGTTCATCATATAGTGCAGTGCCTCAGCTACAAAATCTGGATCCAGATTCATAGCTGGACCAAAGTCTCAGGTCTTTCTGCCCTTCACAGAGACAAACATTTGTGGTTTATGACAGCCAGACTCCCTAAGACCAGAACTTAGTATCAGGAGATCAGGAGTCCCTTTCCAGATGTGATCTCAGGTGCATCATTTCACTTGTATTTCATATTCACCATTTCCAACAAAGAGGTAAATAAACTTTTGTATCTGGTGAAAGGGAATCATATCTATAGGGCACATAAAGCATATTAGCATGCATATATTCAAAGAGTTATTTAATAATATAAAATAGTTCTGGGACACCTCAGAAAAAAAGTTTTTCCTTGACTATACCCTCCCAACTTTATCAAAAAGTCCAGACCTATTTGTTTCACAAGCATCTCTGTTCAATCCTTGTTGATTCCTGTCCATGAGGTTGCACAGGCAGCCCTGCCCCAATACAGCATCAGCATTTGGAAATGCTTTCCCTGACTGTAGTTGGCTTGAAATGCCCCTTGCTGTAAAAGCACTCCTGTGTAATCAGCAGGGGCAGGCAGGATGGTGTTCGCCGGGGTGTGAATTTGCAGCGCATTAGCTGCTCTACATTAACTCCCGTAGTAAATGTGTCATTGTGCTCACAAAAGCATTCTTAGTACAGATTAAGGCTGTCCACACAGGAAGCTAGTGCAGAGTGGCTAGGGCTGTATAAATTCACACCTTAGCTTAGTTGGTACTAAATTTCCCTCTATCCACCTACTTAGCTTGTGTGGCTCGTAATGCTGCTTTTTCTCAATTGTTTTATTTCTGAATATGCTCATGGGTGCATCTTCCTTTTTGCCTTTGAGAGTCATTCATTACATACTACCTGCTGGGCAAACCTTTAGTTCCTGCAGCTGCTCTCGCATGCGGTACCAATGGCCTCTGAGCTCTCAGCATTAGATTTGGCTGCTGGAAAATGTGGATGCCGTAGGCCACTGCCATATTTCCAGCTGCAGCTGGTATTCCCTCTATGGCCATCCTCCTCCATCCTCCACAAACAACTTCATCTTCCCCTGCGTCCTCTGCAGCTCTTTGTAGCTGGCTTGGATTAGAGTCGTGTGAGAAAAGCAAAGTCTTAACACAACCTAAGCGTGAACTCACTGACTTACACCATATTCAGAGAGCAGCATGCTCAGGGGACCATGTGGAACCGTGCCTGAGCAGACCTGTTATCATTTAATTACTCATTTTACAATAAGCTCAACACTTCTAAGTTGTTCGGACACCTTTGGCTGAGTATAAAGCTATCCACTGTAACCCAGAAATGCTATAAAATTCACTTTAGCACCTCCTCCACCTCACTGCTTGCTTTTATGTTGCTCAGGCTTGTTGCTCGTTGGTTGGATGGTAAGCTGTTTGGGACAGGATTGATGTCTTTTATACTTCATCAAGGTCTAGGAGAATGGGGGACCCCTATCCTGTTACATGGGGGCACAGCCGCAGTGCAAGTGATGGTGATCATGATTACAGCTGACAACTGAAATAAATGGTGCTCTGCAAACCTCCTCCACTTCAGCTACATCAACATGAAGGGCAGAGAATACAGCCATGATCCCAACATTGAAAGCTAGGATCAAACTGGTAGTGTTACAGTCGTATTTTCCCTCCCCTTTTCACGACTGGATTACACACCTTATTAAGAATATTTTCTTGCATGCTTTGTGTTATTCCTTTGCCCTCAATGGTGAAGGAATGCAAGAGCAAGCCTAGCTTTTCTATGCTTTCTCTCTTTCCCCCTTGCTAAAGTATGTGGGACTTGATGTGTAATCCATACAGTTTCTAGGGCAGGCTACTCAAAGAGAATACACCATTATTAATAGAGGACATCACCGAGATGCTTGAACAATGCCCCATTGTGAGAATGGAGAGAGGTTGTTGATGGTTCAGCTCCAAGCCTTGAATTCCCTCTGCTAACCCCACAGCTGACCCACGGGAGGCTTTTCTCCTTGCCTGCTATCCCTCTCTTTTCCTGAAGAGTCTTTGTTGCCTTTCTCTTAATAAGCGTCCTCGGTGTACTCATTTGCATGGTGATTTGCACTTCCAGCTCACAGATAATCCATAGCCAGGATGTTGCTTGAGTTCTCAAACTAAACGGAAAGGGACCAGAGACCTTAAATATTGTATTCAAGGATGTGCTTTGCAGAGGAGGAAGAAGACTGTTCCCCTCTGCTCTCAGCTTCTGCACTGTACCTCTTTCAAACACAAGGTTATTAATGCAGTAAGTGGGAAATTCTTTTCAAAATCCTCTCTGAAAGCTTGATGAGGTGTATGCCCACTTCCCTGTAACTCAGGCAGGATACTAACTTTTTATCACAAGGCCAGCATAAATAATGGATTTTAGGGGAAGTTGGAACCATTGCTAAGAAGTCTTACTGCTCCATAACCACAGATGGAAAGCTCTTTAGGATGGACACCTTGTACTGATTTCCTTGCTGAAAACCTTCGCAAATGCAGATTTTGGCTTCCTACCCAGAGCTTTGAAGAAATTGCTCTAATAAAATCTCTCCTCCCCTCCCCAAGGGTTTTTTTTCCCCCCAAAGCTACCAATGTCTCAGTGCAAGTGAGTTTAGCCAGGGTGTTTAGCAGAGCAGGTATTTTGAAGAGACTGCACCTGATTCTCACTCTTGACCCTGCAGGCCTGCCCTCAGGCACTAAAATTACAAGCTGCCATAGCGAAACGCAGCTTTTAAATATCCAAGTGAAAAGTGTGTGTGTGATGATGATTCCTAGTTTCTGGTTAGGTCAAAGTAGGTAAGATTTATGATGGTCTTAACTTTCAATTTCCATGTTCCAAGTAAACTTGTTACTAGTTTTGTAAACAATGTGATAAATAAGTATGTTTCTGAGCTTCAGCAACTTTATCTTCTTTGATAGTTTTGGCTTTTTTTTTTTTTTTTTTTTTTTCTTTTAAATAAGTATAAGCAGATTAACTACTGCCAATGTGAATGTTTGGATTTATTGATTTGACAAGTTAATATTGACCTCTTGTCTTGGTCAATATTTGCCTGGGAGGATATTAAATCTTAGTGTCTGTTACAAAAGTCAGAACATATATTGTAACTAGAACAGAAGAAAATTGTAATGTTAGAAGTTTTATTAACCAATAATGAAAGTTTGGTAGAACTAATTATTTTTAGGTTAAAGTCAAATTAATCAAACCACTGGGCTGCATTTTTAAGAGTGGTCAAGCGTCTTGACCTGCAATTTGGAGATGCTTAGTTTCAATTTATCCAGGTTTAATAAAGGAAAGTGTGGGGGGGAACAGCCAAGATGTTTGATTTATAGTTAAAGAAAATGTTTTGTTTAACCAGAGATTAATATATTTGTTTTCACGTGGAAGAAAAGCCCACCAAAGGAACAAACAGAAAACAACAATCCTTCTCCTCTCACTTCAGCCAACAACTAGAAAAAGCAAAGCTTCGAGCAGTGCTTGTTGTTGCATTCATTATACATGCTTTAACTAGATGTATGAGGAAATTTCTCTGCATTATGGCAGTTTAATTTAGACTTTAAGAAAGCGGGGAAAGAAAAGACAGACAAGCATTTATCTCCAGGGAGGAAACAACTGATTCAGCTGCAGCCAGCCGTTTCCATACATTTACCAGAGTACATTCCTCCAGGGCTTCCACACTGCTGACCTATAAAAGGTGAGTGCTAGGAGCTTCCCGACGTGTTATCTTTCCAGGCTAGCTGCAAGACTGTTAACAACACGAAAAAGGGAAATAGTTTCCCTTGTTCTCATTGCTGGAGGAGCCATTTTCCTCCTTCTAACGGGTTTCTCACAGCTCCGCCACTTAATAAAAAAGGAGATGACACTGATCCCCATCATGCATTCTTCCCATTTCTCTGGGCATAGGTATTTAACAAAAAGGAATGTTCCTCTCAAGTTTTGCCTAACTCTTCTCTGAATTACTGCAGGATGGCTCATGCCATTCCACAGCTGTTGTCTTGTTTACATAGCGTGGTTTAAATGGACATTCCCATCATGGGACATATGGAGCATGGATGTTACATATTGCATTCTAGAATAAGGCTAGTTAAATCCCACTTTTATGGCTTGAGTTTTTAAGTCCCTGTGAGACTTTGCTGCAGGAGACTGACAGGAGGGACAGGTGTATCATGGCTTCAGCCTGGTGACAAGTTTTCACATTCAGCTGCATTCTTCCAGCAGCAAAGGGCTGAGCAGCTGGCAGCCCCCGAGCCTCCCTGCCTCTGCGGGAATGCCTGTGGCAGGGCGAAGAATGTGCTGCGTCCCTCGCCCCGCCACGCAGCCGCGTTGGAACACAGGCACGGCTGCCGCTCCCGCTCATCAGGTGAGGCCTCCCTCGGACACAGCCTCAGCCACCCTTGCGTACCCCGAATGTGGTCCTGAGGTCCTTGCCCTGAGAGATGCTGAGCGCTTTCGGGCAGCGAGAAGATCTCATAACCAGGAATACGCAAAGAATAGGGCTTGCTGAATTCAGGTCTCTTTTTGCGAGCAGAAAAATCTTCAGGTTTTGAAATTGGGTGGAAACTAGACGCAGCTCATCATGTTCCCTTGCTTGCTTAAACATCAATTTTAACAGGAATAAATTGCATCAGATTTGTGGGATACAGTTTTAAAAGGGTCCTTCTGAAGCCCAGTCAGCCTGTGAGCAAGGTAACTCTATCAAGTGAGTACTCCTAGACGCAGACACCCTTTGTGTGCCTTTTTTAGGAAGCTCTTCTGAGGAACAGGTATATAACACAACTGAGAAAGCCAAAAAACAAATAAAGACTGGGCTTCTTTTGGCTGCATTGCAGCTAAGGGGAACTAGATATGAAGCGAAGGGCTAAATTACACTTTGTCCTACATGGATGTGTTAGGGAGGAGAGTACGTTCTCCCCGCTCCCTCTCTCTCCCTCATGTTGCATCCCTCATGGTCTGCAGAAGTGTTTCTTCGTAGCTCAAGGGGAGGAGTTGGCAGTGCTGGCCAGGACTAGACATTGCTGTAGAAGCATAGAGTAGGGGTCAGCAGGCTGGGCACATACCTGGCTACACAGACAGAGAGGGTGTAGTGAGGGCTCCCTGCACTGCACTTCCACCAGCTCTCACCCGGGCGGTCCCTCTTCCTTCTCTTGCACGTATGCGTGGTGCTATGGCAGTGAGCAAGATGAAGTGCTACACCAAATTCCTACCCGAACTGTTCAGGCTACAAACCCAGCCCTAGGAAAAATAGCTAAGGAAAAGCAGAAATCCAGTCACCTTTTTTGGTTGTAAAAGAGGAATGGTGTGAGAATTCAGGGTGAAGTCCCAGCCCCCCACCCCCTCACATGCGCTATAGCCGGCAGGCAAGTGCTCTTCAGAGTCTTTTCTTGCAAGATGTGTTATAGGTATTTCTGCATACAAGCTATTTCCTCTTTTTTTTTTTTCCCCCTTTGAAGGTCACCGTAAGGGTGAGCTGCATCATTACACAGCTCAGCAAAGGCAGGTGCTACAATTACCTAGTCTAAAAAATCATGCAAGAGCATTTGCTCTTTTGCAAGGAGAGCAAGCATCTGGGTTCTTTCCTCTTTCACGGTAATCTCATTTGCTGTGAAATAAATGACTTCAGATCCCTGAATTTTCCTCGAAGACTATCTCTAAGTACCAGCCAGCTGATCTGCAGCAATCTAGAGGGTGGGGAATACATAAATCCCCTTAATTTACGGCCACCTTCCTCCCACCCTCCCCCAGAATCATATTCTCTCCCTCCCGATAGCAGCAGCTGTGACCGATGCATCCATCCAGCGGCAGGGAGGACGACGCGGGTCTGAAGCTGCGATGTTGCTTGGTAACCACCTGCCGAGAGCACCGAAGAGCCGGCGCGGGAGCCCGCCGTGTCGCATCTCGCAGACAAATGGGTGCCTCGCAGTTGGCCCGAGGATCAGCAGTGCTCAACGTGGACCCCTCCTGCGCAGCAGCCGTGGCGTTATGTGCTGGGCCGTCTGGTCGTAGCAGTCGAGAAGTTTGGCTCCTTTGCTCAACTCTGCAATTGATGTCGTGCTCTTCACAAGTGGCTTTGGAGCGCTCCAAGTCCATCGGCATGATGCAAACCTATTCTGCGCAAGCGGAGGAGGACCTGACCCTGCATCCTCGGTACTGCGGCAGAAGGACTCAACGGCACGATAACTCATTTATTTATGAAAGCATTCCTATTTGGATATATTTATCATATAATTTTCATGATGTTCTGGGACTCTGTCATGTGGTATACTTAAAATATATTTTTGGATTCTGACATATTTGGAGCTGGGTCAGATGTGGAGCTTGGCTCCGGATCAGAATCTCACTTACGTTAAGTCTAGTTGTGGTATGAAACCCTAGATTAGGGTTTGTATTCAAATTAAACAATACTAGAATCCTGCAAGCTGTTCTTGTAAGAACTCGGCTATATTTGGTGGCTACCTGAGCAGTTGAGGCTTTAAATAAAGTCAGTAATGCTTGCTCAACTTTTACCAACTTGATCAAAAGTCTTGTGAAAAAGAAAAAAATCAGGCTTTTTTTTTGAAACTTAACCAGAATATAGGCTTTTTCAAAAAAAAAAAAAAAAATTGGCCACAGGTTTGGGTTCATATCAGGGAATTAAATGAATTTTTCTTTCTAAGACTTGCCTTTCTCTGTAATTTTCTTGGCAATGAATGAGCCAATAACTTAATGAAGGGAAGAAGAAAGATGACCAAAGCAACATAGCCATGAAGTCTCATGTATCTGATGATGTTGAACATTGATATCAAATTTGTCATTGTGCACATTACTGGCTTAAAACTCAGAATCAAAATCCAAACCAGAATCAGAATGTAGCAGAACATTTATTTTGGCACAATAAACATGGAGGCATATATTTAGAACAGCTTGTGGAGGAAGAGTCACACCTTTAAAAACAAAACGAAGCCTGTGTTCACACCTCACATGTGAAAACTGGAGCTAAAAATAACATAATGGTTTTGCTACATTAAGCATACTACAGTACATGGAGCCATCAAGAACTTCCTTGGTTCCTGGAACCTCCAACCCATTTAATACCTGTTCTTGCTGTGATCCCTACCTTGTCGTTTTCCCCTTGCATAAATATGCATTGTCCCATTGTAGGCTTACCAAGAGGTGCACAGAGGCCGTGGCCTCCTGGCAAGCAGTGCGGACAAGAGGAACAAAGCTGCAGAGCAGAACTGCGGGTGCTCCCGACCCAGCACCGATGCTGCACAGGCTGCAGGGACTTCGTCCCCAACCACGTTATCCCGTTTTGTTCCAGCAGGGAGGCATCCAGCCTCATGCGCCCAGACTGCCAACCTGAACACAGTAATGGGGGGTAATAGGGCAATTCACTTGAAAAGCACGCTCCTGGTCTGAGCTAGAGCATTAATGTATGCCCAGCCTGATGCGGCAGCAGCTGCTAAGCACCTCTTACTGTTGCTGTCGGCAGGGGCATTGCCCGAAGGTGCCCCTCTCCCTTTCTGCCTCTCTGTTGGTGATCTGGTAACACAGAAAAACCTTAATTTATTCACGCCTTCCCTCCATATGCCGTGCTCTCAGTGCCACCGTACATACTGAGGGCTTGTTAGTGAAGCTCTGCACGTGCTTATGAAGCACAGCGGTCAGTACGGAAATGCTCCGTGCTATTTTTGACAATGATGCCATTTTATTTAATAGTGCGCTGACTAACGGCTCTCCTGGATGCTGTAGATAATCCCCCCATATTCCAGCCTGGTAAATGAGGAGGAGTCATCTTGTTTCTTCCCAGCACTGCTCCCCTGGGAGTGCCGCTGCCTGTGCAGATGCGCAGAAGAAATTGTCCACATGCTCTCCCCTCAGCGCTGCTGCAAGAGGCCCTATGCGTGCCGGGCCGGGGGGCAGGGGGGGTGTCTCCTCCCCATGCTGAGCTCCTCACACTGGCCGACAGGTCAGCCGTGACACGGCTCTGCATAACTTTCAGACAAACCCAACTCCTCTGCCTCCTGACATGTAAGAGGAGTCTGCCTGCGTTAGTAATTGTGTTTGAGGTAGCAGCAGTGAGAAAGAACCAAAAGGTAAATCACCCATTCCACCAACTGGAAGGACTCAAAAAGCATGAGTCCGGCAGGTCTTCATAAAAAAGTCATGAGACTGGCTGTGAATCTTCAAAGTACACAAGCCCAATTTATTTTCAAGTTCACTTATGGTCTGAACCTTTGGTGTCCGCATTTCCAAACTCTTCTGAGGTCTGGAGGGCAAGCACTTACCTTGCTCTCTTTCGTTTCTCTGTTTAAACAGGTTCTCATGTAATCCTGACCCTTGGTGCTGGGCTGCAAAGAAGCGGTCCCCCCCTGCCAGCCCGCCTCAGGCAGCTTCCCCTCTGCAGGAGCTGCCACCCGAGGCACTGTCTTGCAGAGGACCGGGGGGAACGTCTTTCATCCTGAGACGTTCCCAGATCACTGGCTACACAGCCCTGCTCAACAGCTAAAGAAAACACTAGTGACCCAGAAAGAAAGTAAAGACACGAAAGGAGCCCAAAGAGGCAGACCATGGCATGGATGACCAGGGTATCTTTGACTTCAGGAGGAGTAGCAGAGGCCCAGGACAAGCCAGCGTGTTGGCATGCCGGTGATGGCTCAGAAAGCTACTTCCACCATCGGTTTTCTGCAGGCTGCCGCGCTGCACGTGCGAGCGGCTGAGGTGCACGGGTGCTGCTGTGCCCCGTTTGCTGCGGAGCAGCCGCCTCCGGCAGAGCAGCCAGCCAGGGGCAGCCCTGCAGCAAACAGCTGTGGTGGTTTCAAAGCGAACACAAGCCAAAGCTCTTACTTTGTGGTGCTCACAAGGCCGCTGTTAACGGGGGGCGGGGGGTGGTGGTGGTGTGGAACAGTAAAAAGCAAACAGTAATGTGGTAACTTTCCCCTTAACACAGGAGCTGTTACTGGAGTCCCTGTGTATGGCTCACACAGCCCCTTTATTACGCACACCTTTTAAGAGCTGCCTTGCATGATAGGGTCCTTGTTCTCTCTCACCCTCTCCTGCTCTAAGTTTTCCAGATGGAACGATACTTTCTTTAAGGGCTCCTTCATTACACTATCAGCTACCTCTCTCACCTGGGAAATAAAAGTTAATTGGCCCTGTGCAATTACAGATTCGTATCACAGGCACTTGAGATAGGCAAGATTAACTAACAATCATTGCAAAAATGGTAATGACTAAGCTAGACATGCCTTGAAATCTTCACCCAAAGCTAAAAATTGTGACCAGCATACTACCCAGGTAACTGTAAACTATGAAGTCATACAGACATCTTTGGAAGCTATTTACAGGCAATTAAAGCAGAAGTCATATATGATAAATTGCAGCATCCTCAAGATCTCAAGTGTTAAGTGCCTTCATTCTAAGATTCCTAAGCTATGGCTAACATATCCCTAGATCTTTTTTTTTTAAACTAAATTGCATGCAAGTGACCTTCTATCCTCTTCCATCTTGATATTCTGTTTCACTTCGTTAGCAATCAGTACTACAGAAAAGGCATCTTTAGCTCAGAACAGATTTTCAACTCATTTAACAGTTCATTGTTGGATGACGGAAAAACAATTGAATCAGAGACTGGAGCTAAATGGTTCATCTGAGTACAGAAATGCTGTTATTATTTCGGAGACGTGTAGAAATGGCACTTGCTATCTCAGGCCATCATTTCAAGAAGGAAACAGCACATGAAGCTGGGTATTAACTCCTAATTCTGTCCGCCATAATGGTTGCCACAAGTCAGCGCTGCTGCCTATGGACTGAGACTGAACATCCCATGAAAGCACTTCCTTTGCAAAACAGACCCACGTTAAGCCATCTACTGCAGCCGGGCTGCCCAACCCTAACAACCCACAGCACTTCCCAGTCAGTGCTAGAGTCGTAACTTGTGAAGTACTTAAGGATGAAAGATACTGTAAAAAAAAGTTTTGTGTTTTTAGAGCTCAAAGAAGGCTCATAAATAAATGAGTATTTATGTCGGTTTTAGAACATTGTGTGGCTTCAGGCAAGTACATGCTCCTTTTCAGGGCAAAACAGAGGAGAAGTAGTTTTGGTCTCTGAATGGAAATGGGTTTAGAGAGGAAGCAAACTGTATCTCTTAAATGGAAGTGAAAAAGAAAACAGTGCAAAGAGCCGTGTGCCTGGCTTCCTTGAGAGTCCTCAACAGGGAAAGGGAGGGAGTCTTGTTAGAAGGGCAAGATGTGGTCTACACTTGTATAGACAGGGAAATAAGAAAATAGCTTCAAGAGGTGAGAAATGCCAAAGAAATAAAATAGGTATGGTAAAAGAGGTGTTTAAGAGGCTTATTCTCCCTCAATGTATTCCCTGAAATCCTATTTAATATTAATGGGACTTGAATACACAGCTCCTGGGGAAAGAACGTTGACCTTTGTGGGCTTAAATAGGATCCTACAAAATTCAGAGCAGCACAAGAGGTAGCCAAACCAAGTTGCCTAAGTTCTAAAAAAATGCGGAGTACAGATGCACAGAATGAGCCACTGGGAAAACAAAATAAGATGAATAAAACAGAGGAAATAATAGAGAGATAGTTCACGTGAGAGCCATACCCTAAACTCAGGCATCTTGCCTGTAGTAGATCTCATTGACCTGTACTAATGGCATTAAATATGTAGCCCATAATAAAAAGCTACTGCTTACTCCAGCCAGCAGATAACTGCAAAGATACATACGTTTTTGACAGCACATTGCTGTAAAGAGTGTTCCTTCTCCTTTTTGCTATGCCATGTGATAAATCCTATGATGAAATACACCTCCTTCCATGATTTTTCGTATAGCCACAAACAAAATAACTCAAGAGACAGCATTGCAAACATTTGTACTGAGCTACAATTCTGCTGGAAGTGTTTAGGAAGATGTAGTAGGTAAGTCTTCAATGGGTGTTTGGCAGTAGAGCTCTGCAGAAACCTACAGAGCTAGGATGGGGTGGCAGTGCAGCTGCAGTCGGAAAGGGGACAAACTCTGCTGGAAAGAAGGATGCTGTCTCTGAACTAAGGGGAAGATGAGACAGGCCTTTAACTGGGGGGATCACAGGAGCCACAAGAAGAAACAATGAAGGTGGGACGTAAACACAGAGGGTGATTAATTTTGATGGTTCCCATCTCCTGACTGCAATAAATCAGTACATGTTAGCCTCAAATCTGGAAGAAGCGATGTTCTGGCAGATGCCTCTGAAAAGCTGATTGCTCCAGCGCTCCCTGATTTGCAAGGGTATGAATGGCAGCAACGGGAGGGCTACAGCAGTAAACCTGCTCACGGCTTATCTGCGTTTCTTTGTCAATCTATCTTTTCAAATCAACATCTTGTGAAAAAGAACAAAACCCAGACAAACCAGCCTCCAGATGAAATCACTAAGGCAACATGCAGCTCCCCTAAGAAACAGAGCAGGAGTTTGGTTATGGTGAGTGCTGAGGAGCGACTAGCCTGCAGCACAGCTACCTAACCAAGAGGCTGCAAAGACCCTCAGACACTCACATCAGTCCGGGAAGCTTTACATCACAGTTGTAGTTCATGAAGTTTTACAGCTGATTTATGGTATTGGTTTCAGAACTCTTCACTCTTTATAAGTGTACGGGACTTTTCCTGTAAACACGGATCGAGGAGAAGGCTTTGGAGTATTTTTTACACATTGTAATCATATACAGGCATGCTATCACTTGCAAAAAACCCCCCTATATTCCGTCTCTCTACGTGTGTGTGTGTGTATATATATATATATATCTATCTCCCCCATTTTATTTTAAGCATATGGGTTGGTATTCCTGTGGGTAAACCACCTAGAAATTAGTTCCAGATCAGACACGTTAATGGAGACTCAAATAACTAAAACGTAAAGTACAGCTGATGAAACCTTGGCAGCAAAATATTTGAGCGTTGCCAGAAAAAAGTAGTTTCCCACCTTATGGCCAAATTTCATTACCCTTTTGATGACCAATACTACCAGTTTGCTTTGGTCTTGATAACTTTTAAGTATTTCTTACGTTCTGGAGATTAATGTGTTGCTGCCTGCAGCTGTAACACCTAGGACTGTGATGCTGCCAGATTTCTTTGGTTAAGTCGGGGTCAGCTGAGCTCGATGCCTGGATGGGGCATTTCCCGGGCACCCACGGGTGGTTGTGATGAGCCCCGTCCCGAGCAGCGCAGCACGCCAGCCTGGCAGCACTGTTTCTGAGCACACCACCGGTACCATCTTTTCCCATGTGGCAGAAAGCTGACAGGCGCTTGCTCACACCCATTAAAGATTCCAAGAGGCATTTTATAGATGAGTGAGTTATAGATGCCTATTTGCTGGCTTCCTGAGGGGAGCTGCTCTGATGCCGGATTTTATATTCATCACGAAGTTCATTGGAAAAGGTATCTTCACTTCCTTTTGGATCTGTTTTGCAAAGCATCTGTTATGTTTCATGCAGGCTATGGCTGATTTCTGTGGAAGGGAGCGATTCCTACATAGGATTTACACACGACAGCAGCAGGCAGAGATTGAGGAGCAGGCTTAATCCTCAGCTGTGCTCCAGCTGATATCAAAGAGCTTTTATATTTAATAAGTCTCAAACCCTTACAATCACAGAGGACAGAAAAGTACAGAAAATACAGTAGAACCAAACTACCCTCCAGGGCAAGATGAAGCAGAAAATTAAGAGCACAAGATTTCTTAAATGGGTAGAAGTCCACATTCAATAGTATATGAAGAATTATACACAAATCATCCTGCTGTTTCAGGAGGATAGTTTATCTAAATATGATGTCAGGCAAAAACCACTGGGGCGCTGATGCTGGGTAGGTATGTGTCAGAAAGCAGACATATGAGTAAGTACACTGGGAGAGGACTTCTCCCCAACCCTTTTTTCTCTCTTTGTTTCATCCAGGAGAGCAAACCCCAAACCTAATAGAGCCCTCTCCAGAGAGCCTTTCTATGCTCCGCATCTCTGCTCACCCACCTGGCCTTCCACATCAAGCAGAAAATACTTCAGCTGCAGCGATCAAAAACATTCCCTTTCCTGCCCCACCAAGGGAATGCTGCTCCCAAAGCCCGCTGGGCTCTGTTTCTGTCCCTCTAACACAAGGACTGTTTTAATTTTAGACCCGAGCTGTCCTTAACCAGAAACACCAGAAAGGCGTGTTTTTAGAGGTTTTAACCCACCCAGAACAAAACCCTCAGCTGGAAGACACTCTTCCTTAAGTCCATTGCACACTTTCTTGCTACAAGATGTTCCCAGCACCATGCACAGGGCAGCCCCTCCACATGCAAGAGGCCACCTTCTTGATCTTGAGATCTGTCGAGCCCAGATAAGATGGCTTCATCCTATCCCTCAGGTAGCTGGCAAAACACAAGCTTGAAAGTTCCTGTATCTCCTCCCGGTCCCTGTATATATAAATATCAAGTGTTTTGTGTCACCGTGATAGATCTTTCCTGCCCTTCATCCATGGTGCTATTATCCCCCCCCATCAAAGCCTGTCCATTCAGTTCTCTCAGTGCTACTTCTGCTCCATCAAGAAAGAGCCTTTAGGAGCATTTCCCTCAACTATAAAAGGCTGTAATAAATTTCCTTTCCTCATACTTCCCTCCAAACATTATTGCTTTCTGCAACGTTAATACTGCGTTACCCTCCTCCTCTGGCTTCTTCCTTTATCAGCCCCCACCATTACTGACACTTGCCGTCAATCTCATATGATCGGTTGCCAATATATTCCTGCTCACCTATAAAGACAGTGTCTCTCCCAGCTCTCTGGGAGACTGAGACAGAGAGAGCATTTAAACACTCATGTAACTTTCACCTGACTGTCTTCGAAGTGCAATCTTGGAAAGATAAAGGAACAGAAAAGCTTGTGTTGACGTCTAAGCAGAGATCTATAATGCAGCAGTGCAATTTTCTGGGAAGCATACATGTGGAGGGCTCTAGATGGGGAAAAAGCAGAGCAGGGCTGTGGAAAATGAAAGCCCTGCAGAAGAGATCTGGGACTAAGGAACATGACTGATACCAAGGATGGTAAATTAAGAGGTTACCTAGTGGTCCCTTTCTCCCTTAAGTCAGTAGTCACTGGGTTAGACCTCCGTAGCCAGCACTATCATCAAAGGCTTAAATTTTCTTACAGGAACAGCAAATAGGGAAGACAAAACAGCTTGACTTTACCTTTGGCATAAAAATAATATGAGTAGTGTAAAGAATATGACAGCTACAAGAAGTCTATGATAGTAATTTGAAGAATCTGTGCCCCTGAAAGATGTAGTAAAGTCTCTGGCAGCTGGTGGCCTGACGGAGTTGAGATGATGCAGACACAAGGCTGGGACCTGTAATCCCAAGCAGCCGGGCTATTTTATTATGCTTATTCACGTGAATACTTGTGAAATCTACAGGAGATCTACGGATTCTTTAGCTGATAATATCTCCTGACTGGCCTCCTTTATCTCTCTACTCATGGCAAGGAAAAATGTCCTAAATGTTCATGATCAGGTTTCAGACAGTTTTCTGACCGCCAGCTAAATTTCTAGGTCTGTGACTCTCCAGAGGCTGTGCTCAGTGACATCTTAGTTCCATAATTTTCACGATAGCAACTTAATTTTTGTCCAGGTATCACATGTATCTTACGCCATTCTTCTTCCCTGAGAATTTCACACAGAAGAGGTTACAGTGCTGTTCATACATTGAGAGACATGTGAAAGAGACCTCTAACATCAATTTTTGGAATTAGCGTTAATGGTTGACCATCCAGTGCCCTATAAACCACCCTTTCAAAGCTTTTACAATTGTGCAGCCTTCAAGGAATTGGGGTTTTTCCCTTCTTTCTCTCTGTAGAGAGAGAACGAGAAGCCTAAAGAGTCACAAAGCCAGGAGCTCTGGAAAGCCTGCTGGCTGTCTTCACGTGCTCCTGCTCTGCAGCGCACGTGGCAGATCCAAGCCCATTGCAAGGAGAGGGAAAGTGGGTGATCTGACAGCTGGCGGTTCTGTGGGGATAAAAGGTCTGAGAAAAACGGGGTGTCTTCTCAAAACATCAGACAAAGAAGTTAAATCCATAGTACACACTTATTTTGCATCTGATAGTAAGCCTGTTGGATAGCTTTTGTCATGTACTTACAGGCAGCTTAAAGTTTACTTTGTTCTGATCCAGAGAAACTAACTAGTTATTTTGCAGTTGCAGATAAGCCTTTTACAGTAGGGTTTTCTGTTTGGTTTTTTTTGTTTTTGTTTTGTTTTGGTTGGTTGGGTTTTTTCCTGCCTGGGGTGTGATGAAGTTGGGCATTTTTCATCTTCCCAGTAAAGGAATTACTATACACGCCTGATGTGACCAGCAGGTCGAGGGAGGTGATTCTGCTCCTCTACTCCGCTCTGGTGACACCCCACCTGGAGTACTGCGTTCAGCTCTGGGGCCCCCAATATAAGAAGGACATGGACCTGTTGGAGTGGGTCCAGAGGAGGGCCACAAAAATGATCAGGGGGCTGGAGCACCTCTCCTATGAAGACAGGCTGAGAGAGTTGGGGTTGTTCAGCCTGGAGAAGAGAAGGCTCCAAGGAGACCTTACAGCAGTCTTCCAGTACTTAAAGGGTGCCTACAAGAAAGCCAGAGAGGGACTTTTTACAAGGGCATGTAGTGATAGGACAAGGGGTAATGGCTTTAGCTGAAAGAGGGTAGATTTAGATTTGATGTAAGGAAGAAGTTCTTCACTGCAAGGGTGGTGAGGCACTGGAACAGGTTGCCCAGAGAGGTTGTGGATGCCCCATCTCTGGAATTGTCCAAGGTTAGGTTGGATGGGGCTTTGAGCAACCTGGTCTAGTGGAAGGTGTCCCTGTGAATGGCAGACAGGTTGGAACTAGATGATCTTCAAAGGTCCCTTCCGGCCCAAACCATTCTATGATTCTATGATCGGGAAGGAAAGATTTTTCTTTGGAAAATTTGTATGAACAAGAAGCAATTTCCCAGAAAACTTTGTTCATGTCCTTCAAAAGTGGAGTAAAATCTTCAACTGCTAATGGCATTTTGAAACTGTACTTGAATAACTGGGCAAGTGACCAACATTGATAGAGGTAGTCAAATTAGGGATTAGTGCAGAAAAAAAATACAAGAAGTAATGAAATTGGGATTTCTGTTGAATCCAAGTTTGATATGTTCAAATTCATGTATTTTATCCTGAATCTATCTTCAGCAGTGGCTGAATTCTGATTATCTTCAGAAGAGTAGGATAAATTTGCCTGAGATCAATCATCCTCTATTAAAAAAAGAGATACATCTAATTTATATCAACATCTCTTTGAATTCTATAACACAGGAAACCAAATCTGAAATTAAATTAGTTCTCAGATTTTACTTTCAAGATAAAACAGCTTTGAGAGTTATGACAGAGCACCTGTGCTTGGACTATGGACTTTTTTTACAATTTGCTGAACGATGTGACACTTTTTTCCTGTGATGTGACTGGCTGGGGAGGTAGTAGTGATGTAAACATCTGTGCTCAGACCTCACTGAAGTAATGAGAGAGAACTGATTGGGAAAGACAAAACTTCAGAGCCCACCACTGCCTTCTTCAGATCTAGCAACATAAAATAGAAGCCTCGAGAGGACCAAGGAATCACTAATAGCATCAAAAAGGGAAGCTGAAGGTAACTGAGGGTACTGGACATCCTGATAAGGATTTTCACTTGATATCATCAGAGTAATTTGGTTAAACGGGGAGAAGAACATGGCCCTGAGCAGACTTGTGGAGGCCAGTTTAAAATGAAGTGGTGATACTCAAATATGCAGTGATTGTAAGAAGATATTTTGTTCCAGATAGATTTATTGGAATATACTCATTCCAAATTGGGAAAAAAAAAATAATCACAAGACTTTATCTGTCTTTAAGTCACTTGGAGGACACTGTCCACTGAACCAAGGGAAGAATTCCTGCTGCAACTAATTCCCTCACCCTCGTAAAATCCATACAGAGATTTTTCTTCTGCTTGCTTCCTGGCTCCTTCCTTTTATTTTGGTGAACAAATCTTCCTTCCATTTGCTGCCTTTTCTAATTCCTAATTGTTTGTCCCGCAGTAATCTTTTCCGTCTTTGATCCATAATGTCTGTAGGTTTCATGAGGTTCAGCCTGTTTTAAGGATGTAAATCACTGACAGTGCTTATAGAAATGTTAGTTTATCTGCATTATAATGACTCTATGATTCTATGATTGCCAATGTCATGTGCTATTCGCCTTTACATTTCTGGTAACTTTTGTCTTTGTGTTGGGGCATAAAAATATCCTCAGAGTTACTGTTGCCTTTTTCAGAGGCAGTTTCCATTGTGATCTCTCAGGAGTATACTCTTTATTGTAATAATTTCTCTGAGAAATAAAATCACTTCTTAAAAGTAACTGCTTCTGCATACAGAAATTATTCAATAATGACCTCACGTGAAAAAGATAGGAAAAAAGCAACCAGGAATTCGGAATTAACAAGATGTAGAAAATTTCCCTGCTGTATAATTAGCTTTTTATGCTGGATCCTACATCTTGACCCTCATCTTGGTGTTTTTATATCCTCCAAAAACTCCAGCACACGTGAAAGTTTACTTCCATGTCTAATCCTGTTGAATTGGATCAGACTGCTCACGTGAGTGACATTACATGTTAATATAGGACTTTGCAGGCTCAGAAACTCTTCATCCAAACCTTGTCCTCCCAGCCTGTTGCCGTGACCTGTGAATTCCAGTGGTGTTCATTCATATACAAATAAACAAACCAGGGAACCAAGGGATATTAATTGGCCTGGAGCCAGGGCAAGGATGCCTTTTTTTCAGTCTGAAGTTCTCAAGTCTGGCCTCCTTGTCCCATTTCTGAGTATGGTTCTCCATTCAGTAAAATTCTTGCCAGGGCTTCCCAAGCGTCAACTGCACTTTAAAGCAAGTATTTGAAGCTATGACAAATGTAAGATAGTTGGTTTATCTGTTATGAAGTGTTTTGTAATACATACCCATGAAAAATGCTCGTGAATTTTAGTAAAGAATGACATACAGGCTCTGAATTTTGTCTTGAATCAGTTTGTAGGTCTAGGAGAGCTGGTTTCATCATGTTGGAAAAGGAAATCCTGTGAAATATATTAAAATCCAGATGCAAGGGGTTTTTTTACTTTTTTTTTATTATCAGGTTTGCCAAAATACCACTAAGGTTATGGAACTAATAAACTAAATCCTATGCTCATGTGACTCAATTGCCTCTAGTCTGAAGATAAGTCTGACTTAAAGATTCAAATATATGAAGTGTTTGTACAGTAGATGTGAAATGAGTATATCTAAGTATTAAATCATGAGCAAGTGTTATCCATCTGCTAAGTATATTAATGTACTGCATCATGTATACTGTACATTAATGTGCTTATATTAAATTTAAAGTGACAGAAGGCAATCAATTTGGATATTTGAAAGTGAAAGGCTTTTCCAGCTTTTTTTTTTCCCCAAAACAGTGAAGTAAGTTGTTTTCTGGGTTTTTTTGGTGATTCTGTGCTATCTCGGCAGATATTATGAGCAGCTCAACGAGAAATACCATACTACCTAATCTGCCAGAGAGCTGAGAAGTGAGGCAAGTCACAGAAGTGCTGGACTCTGGTTCTACCTTGCACTTTACCCATATAAGCATACAAAATTTGAGTAAAATCTCATATAGGGTGCAAGATGCACTCTAATTCAAAGGCTGAACTGAGCCGGAGTGAAAGGAATGGAGGGACCAGTAGAATGCAGATACAATTCAAGTTCACATATAATGCGTAATATATAAGCTCCATTTGAAAGCAGGAACATTTGGAATAGAAAGTTTTAACTCTATCTTGGACCATGCATGACCATTATTAACCGTTCAAGCTTTTCTCCTGGTGTGTGTCACCTCAGTTCCAACACAGAGTCCTAGACTCCAATTTCTACTTGCATTTATTCTCTGCCTTCTGCCTTTCTTGACCATGTATGCAAAATACTTTACAAACTGAATGGGTCTTGTCGTTTCAGCAGATGAGTGCTTATTTTTCACTGATCTGTTTTTGCGTAATTCTAATCGCAAGTTTATGCTGTATCTGGTAAAGAAATCCAGTAGTGGATTGTGGGTTGGTCAGCCAGAATACGGCATGCTGTAGACATAAAAATATGGAAAGAACTCCAGACACTAGTCCTGTCTGGTGGAAAATTGTTATCTGCAAACACCATCCACATCTTCAAACACAGAGCCATGAAATGCTAACAGTAGCATCTTGTGTCAATACCTTTGGCCTGGTCATGCATGAGATCTGCTGAAACGTGGCGTTTAGAGATTTGAATCTTCAAAGTGAGAGCACTCCCCTCCTGGTGGGAAGTGTGGCCGCCTTGGGTCTGCCTGCACGAGCACTTCAGCAGACCTTATTTAAAATTCTTCTCCTTTTTTGCTACTGTTTGAGTTGGAGAGCTGCAGACCTGCCATTTCTTATACTCCACCTGCACGTGTTAATGGCCAGATCAATATATCTGGGGTACGGTTCTTATTTCAAGCTGCTTTATTCTAGCTACCAGATACAAAACAGGCTTTTTAAGCTTTTTAAGTGTTTTGTAACCTAACTTGCATGGTATATCACCTTAAGTGTGACCAGCAATATCCGACATACAGTTCCTGACTGCAAGCAGTTAAATGACTCCTTGCCCATGAGAACAGCCATCTGGTTTACTCCTGGAGTAGGAGTTTGACTCCTTAGACCAAGTTACTCTCTCTAATTCAAAACCTATAAATCTTCACCAATAAAAAATCTAAAAAATAGTGGCTTTTTTTAAGAGAGAGGAAGAAAAAACCCCAACCCCAAACCAGTTCTTTCATTGCATGGATAGCATTCTCAAAAGTGCTACAGCAGCCTGGTTTCAATCTTAGCTATGATCCCAAGTAGATGCCTTCTTGACTTTGGCATCATCATGGCTGCGAAATAAGAAGCAGGCTCACTGGCACTGAACGTACGCATGTCCTGGATTCGCTCTGCCTCCTGCTTGTGGAAAGCCAGCAAAAGCAGCAAGGCTGAGTCTTGAATGTTTTTTCTCCAGTTTATTGTGTTTAGATGGGGTAAGCGTATTGCAAAGCTGCTGGTTGTCCACTTGATGGTATCAAGTAACTGAACACGGGAGGGTACAGCTGCTTAATGCTCTCTATTCGGGCAGACGTGACCAGATAATTTTATAACAGGTAAACCAGCTATGTTATGTTGTTCACCTACATGAACAACTCCTGTGCCAGATTTAATCAAACTGTGCTTAATTTAGCTTGCTGCTCAGGTTCTGTAGTCCAGACTAGTTTGCTCTGGACCAGCCTTGCTGTGAGGTGGATAAATATGCCTCCATCAGGAAAATCACCATGGTTTTTCTGTAAGAAGAGGACACTGCTAATTTGCACCTTCAAAGACTCTCTGGTATCTATTTCTATGTGAAAACACAGCAGAAAAAAAGCTATTAGAAATAATTTATTCTCAAATTCTGTCCTTTATCAAATAATTTCCAAGCATTTTAACAAATTTTTAGATGACTTCTTTCCAAGAACCAAGCTTTGGCAAAAAGAAAAACATAACTTTAAGCTGGAGCAAGGAGGAAGGCTTGGCACTGGTCTTTCTCCTCTCACTCTTCTTCATCGTGTTTCCCTTTGTCTGAGGATATATGTGAGCAGACACACACGCACAAGGAGTGGATGAGCCTCGTCACTTTTGAGAGGTGAGACAAGGCAGGGCTAACATTTCTCCCGAGTGTGTAGAGGTGTAGCTACCCATTGTGGAACAAAGCACGAAAACAATTTCTTGGATATTTTAAAGTTGTTCTTGCCTGGTTTGGGCTTTGATTCTAGTACGGCAGAGTTTTCTATTTGTCCCAGACAGAAAAATAAAGCTTTCTCATCACACCTTTTCAGAATAAGAAACATCTACCATGAGATTTGTTATCCAATAGGAAAGTGGCTTTGCACTGTGTCCTGCAGAAACATGGTGATCTGGCTTATCTGGCGAGCTTTACGACGGCAGCTATGGGTAAATCTAATGCAACAAGGGACTTTCTGTCTCAGGCTATTTAATTTCTGATGTGGAATATGCCTTGTCCAAAATGAACGGGCGGCATGACGCTGGGAGAGAAAGATGCTTGGACAGAAAGACTGCATCTTTCGGCCAAGCAAAACATGGAGCCGAGTCACATTGATGTATGGGTACACGGTTGTCTGTGCCCCGTATGGGGCACTGAAGCAGCCGGAGGACGTCCCTATCTGCACTGACATAGGAAGAGCTGATCTCGGGGGGAAATTTCACCCCGGCCTAGATGAGGCAGCACCCACTCGAGTACCGCACAGGCAGCAGCGGGGTGCGGGCAGCCGTCCTGCCCCCAGCGTCGCCTCAGTAACCCCCCTGCATAAAGTGATAATCATATCCTGAGGGTTTGCAGCTTTGCTTTGCTGGATGTCACCCCGAGCAGGGGTGAGTAATAGCGCTGGCTACTAACAGCAGGGGGTCATGTTAAGCGCTGGAGCTGGCGCCGATGGCTCCCGGCGCCTCGCGGGCCGCCAGCCGCTCCGAGGCGGCCTGGGTGCTGCTCATACCACGCTCAGGGAGCCCACGGTATGCACCAAATAAGAGCATGCGGGTACTACTTGTTTTCTTCTGTCAGATTATTCATTCCGAATACCATTTCGCCTTCTTATTGCCGACAGATAGTCTGTGAGCGAGTCCTTGTTTTGAAAAGAGCGGTTGTTACTCACAAGTCCTGATCATAAGGTGTGTGCCGCTTGGGGGAATTTGTTTGCAAACTGTCCCTTGCAACTATTAACTGTTTATTGCGAAGAAATTATCACCTAGGGCTACGTAGTCGTGAGTTCTTCTCCCTGACTGGAGTCCAAGAAATTTTTTTTTAGAAAGGAGAAAGACAAATGACGAAGACTAAATGACTAGCTGTGAACTTCTGGTACGCTTTATTCAAAGTCTAAGTAATTACACTGAAACCCACAAAGCTTTTTGGATCCATGTCTTCATGGCAGTTGTGATTGCTGGAATACTTGGGAAACAATAGGTAATAAAACTGCACAAATATGACTCCATAAGGAAACTTGATTCCTAGTACAAACCAGCACTCTCAAGTCTTTATCTGAGAAGTGCTATAGTCGGACAAGTCTCTTTTCCATCCCACACGTCTTTATATCTTGTGAGTAGTCAGCATTCACGTGAGTAAATGCCAGCCGGGGTGAGCTACGTGTTCCTTCAGAGCCCGGTCCTGCTTGGAGAAGTTTCTCTGGTTCGCGAAGTTCGCTGGGCACCAGAAACGTCACGCCAAGTTGCTGCCCAGGAGACGCGCTGCGGTGGTGCCAAGATGAGAACCCAACCGCAAGAGGGAAATGCGCCATTTGGAAGAGAAGAGGCAGAGGGGAGAGGAAGAGGAACCCACCAGCTTTCCCCCAGGCCACGCAGTGCGGCCCCTCGGGTGTCGATGCTTCCTCCCCGCTCGTACAAACCGGGACCACCGAAAACGGTACCGACCGCCCCCCCCCCCCAATCTGTTAGTCTAATGCCCCGCGCATACGTTATGCAAAGAGAGCGCCCAGCCCGCGCCTCCCCCGCCTAGGTGAATAAATTATGCTAATGAGGGCGGGGAGGCGGGCCGGCGGCGGCTCCGCGGCGCGGCTGACAGCGGGGCAGCGCGGGCTGCCTGCCGGCGGGGGAGAGGAGAGGAGAGGAGAGGAGAGGAGAGGAGAGGCGGCTGCCGGCCGCCTGCCTGCGGGCTTCCCCGCCTGGCGCGGCTGCTGGGCGCCGGCAGGCAGGTGGAGGGGGAGCAACAAGTCCTCCGCCGGCGGCGGGGAGGAGAGCGGGAGGCGGAGGGGGGGGGTGTGTGCGTGTGTGGTGTGTGCGTGCGGGGGGGAGCGCTTCCCGCCCCGCGCCTGAAAACCTCTCTGACAAGTGGCAAAGCGTTAGCAGAGCACGCTGCTCCCTCCGAAGGAAGGGCGGGTGGAAGCCGCGGGGGCTCGCCCCCCGCACCCAGCCCTGCTGCCGGCTTTCGGCTCCTCGCCCCCCGCCCCCCCGCCCCTGCTGCGGGGCTGAGTCGCGACCCGCTGCCGGGCAGCGTGCGGTGCGGGCTGCGGTGCGCGCCGCCGCTTCGCCTGGAAAGTGTGTGAGCCGGCCGCGGGCTTTTCTTCTACTTGCCGCGTTTATTTTTATTTTTTTTAAACCATTTTTTCTGCGTTTTCCTTATTTATCCTCTCGCACTTTGTTGTCACTGCTTTTGTTGCCGCTGTTTGTAAACTAATTGCCTCCATGGGGGGCGGAGGAAAGGAAATCAAAGCTGCCGCAGCTGAAGGGTGTAAAAGCATGCTGGGGAAGAGCCGAGGAGCCGCAGGACGGGATGGCAGCGGGAAGCCCGGCTGCGGCGGGGACCGCTGCCCGCGGCGGGCCGGGCCGTGCGGCTCGGCGCTGGCGGCTCTCCTCTCGGCGCTGGCGGCGGCCTCCTGCGTCTACCTGGGGGTGCGGACCAGCGACCTCCAGGCCAGGGTCGCGGCCATCGAGGGCGCCCGAGGGGGCTTCTCTGCCGCCGCCGCCGCCCCGCTCCCGCCGCTGCCCGGCTTTTCCCTGGAGCAGCTGAACGCGATGATGCAGGAGAAAGTGGAGCGACTTCTCGCCCAGGTGTGCGGGACGGGGGTGGCCGCTCGCCGCCGCCGCGTGTGTGCGGGACGGGGACGGGGCATGATACGGCGTGCGGGGCGACGGGAGGCCGGCTGAGGCGATGAGGGGGGCGGCCGGCCGGCCGGAGCAGCCCCGCGGGCGGGAGGTGAGGGAGAAGCGGGGAAAGTGAGCCCGCATCCCGGGCGGCGGCGGGGCCTGAGGCGAGGGCCGGGGGCACCCCCAGCTGCCGGGACGGGCGGGTTGGGGGGGTTCGCGGGTGTCCCCCGGGCGGACGCCACCGACGCTTTTCGCGTCTGTTGTGGTTTTTTTTTTTTTTTTTTTAAAAAAAAAGCGGCGGAGGGGGCAGTTGCGGCGGAGGTGGGAGCGAGCCGGTGGCGTCGGGCTTGTTTTTGTTGTTGTGGGGGTGGAGAAGTCAGCGAGACACCTTGGGTCGAGTCCAAGCGAAGAAGTCATCGCTGGTTGCGCAGCCTATGGAAGCGCCGTCAATCGCGGTTTGCGTCCGCGCCGGTCGGGAGCGCGGGCGGCGGCGGCGGCGTGAGGCCCCCCCCCACCCCCCCGGGAGCCCTCACGTTGCTTCTCTCGCCCGCAGAAATCCTACGAGCACTTGGCAAAAATACGAGTAGCGAGAGAAGCGCCTCCAGAGTGCAACTGCCCACCAGGTAACGGACACGGCTTGGAAATCTCCTCTCTGAGGCTTGCGACTCGGGGGTGGGGGGTGTATGTTGGTATCCTGTGTTTTCCAAATACACCCGAGTCGGATCCGGGGGATGCCTCTTCAATCAACAGCTGTACCTGGGGTGGAAAAGGTGTAAAGCCCAGAATGATCTGTTTCCACTGTGGCACTGGATCGAAGTTGATGCTAGTTAAAAACCCCGGTTAGGCTGGGTGAAGCCAAACAGTAACACTTACGAAGAAGTTAACGATCTACCCTAGCAAGAAGAAATGTATTCTCTCTTAGACGGGGTAGTACTGAATCAAGGCATTGTGTGCTCAGCTTGGGAAGTGGAACAAAAGTTCCTAGTAAAATATCAAACAATTTATAACATGGATTGAAATAGGTGGAGAGTCCGTTGCAAGTTAGCAGTAATGTATACAAGAGCTTTTCAGTCTCATTTTTCTGTAGTCTTGGATGAAAGCAGTTCCCCTAGGAAGGGATTGCAGGTTTTATACAGAGGGTTCAAAACTGTGTGTGTTTATGTAACCAGTGATGTTGCCTGACTTTGGAAACGGGGCCTCCTAATACTGGGTTCGGTTGCTCATGCACACACAATGCAGTGTTTCCTTTGTTTTTCATGCTGCTTTTTGACAATCTGATAACTGTCAATATTATTTTAACTTTATAAACTTCTGCTGATATATACCCAAGTTCAAATGGCGTCTTAAAAGATAAGAAAATAATGCTAGTGTTTCACAGGGTGAGGTAGGAATTCCAGCATCCTCCATGTAATGAAGCACACCAGACACACGCTGTGTTTTACGTGTCCTGCCACTCTGTATGAATAAGACATCTCCTTTACAGGTGGAATATCGCCTGTCAACGAGACTTAAGCTGATGATGTTTGCCAATAGGATGTGTGATAGTACCGTGTATATAAGGAAGGAGCTCTTCTATTTTAGGGTTTAATTCTTGCCAAACTCATCGGTCGGAAAGGACTACCGAATCTTGGTGTTAAAACTGACTACAGTGGTTGGTACAGTGTTTTGCTGATGATACAATTGAGCGCGGAGTATTTACTGGCTCATATAGGAGTTACCATGGCTAGCATGAAAAGGATGACATATATGACTAGGACCGTTTTAAAAGAGTACTTAGAATTACTCAACTGCCAGCTAGTTTTGGTAAAGGAACACTGGTTTCCTGCTGTACTATATATAGTTTTTTCCTTTAAGGCTAACACGAGCATACAGTGTTGATCTTATTCTCTCTGTTGCTTAACTGCAATAAATTACAAGATTCAAGTTTGTGCACTAAAAAGGAGGGTTGCTTGTCATATTGTATGCAAAGATGTGTTCTGTGAGCCTGAAACATTGTTGAATTTGATGCCAAGCTCTCTCCCTTTTCCTTTTCCTTGTTTAAATTCATCTGTTACAATGGTTTCTCTTACTGTTTTCATACTAAAGATCAGTATCTACTTTTTCACAGTTGATGTTATGTGCTGCTTTACTTCCCCACTACCACTAGAGCTCCACATTATACCAATTTTTATCTGACCTTTTTTCTTAAGAAGTATCCTTTATCTATTTGATAATAAGCAACAGAATATTTCTCACACGCGTTGTAAAAATCCTCGTTAGATGAAAGTCAAAATAAAGTGATCTGGGAAACATTTTCAAGGGAGCAAGATTCATAAGATCAGGAAAACTCATATGAATTGTTATAAAATAAAAAAAAAAAATTGCAGAGAGGACTAGCTGGTATGGGGATTAGAAATGTGATAGGGAGCTTTTCACCTCTGGGTAGCTATTTCAGTTTGGAAGCAAGTTTTGTAGTGACTGAAGGATGTTGCCATGCGATAGACTCATTTTGGACCGCTTAAAATGAGATGATGCTCTCATGCTTGTTGCCGGTGGACAGGTGCCTACCTCAAAATGGCATCGTCTTGGGAGCCTTGTCTGAGAGAACAAGGGCTGAGTGGCACCACCCCCCGAGTACTGCGCCTTCTGAACAGCAGGCGTTAGGCAGAGCAGGAGGGGATAGAGTGAATAAATTGTTGTTTCTTCATTTGGTTCACTTCGTTCGTTAGAATTCCTTTTTGACTGGACAGGATAGGCTTTTATTTTCATCCTTAATGCTGCTATTACAAATTTGGACTACTGTGGCATTTGAGTTAATAGGAAAAGTGTCATGGTAACTCAGCGGTTTTTCTGTTGCCTGCTATTTGTGAAGCCAAAGAGTAAATTGCCTCTCTACTTCCCCACATGGTTCCCTTTTGCTGCTTTATTCTGCTCAGCTTCTGCGTTTCCTCCCTGGGTTTCTGTAATAATAAAATACATGTCTGTTAGAGATGACTTTGGAAGGCCTTCGTGGTACAGAGGTGATTTTTGAAACACCCCTATGCTGCGAGAAAAGGCTGCCGCCAAATGGCCACCAAAGCAGTTTCCATCATCCTGCTCTTTAAAGAGAAATAAAGATTATTCAAAACTAGGTTACATTGTTCTCTACCAAAAGAAGAGAGGGAAATTCAATCTGCAGACCGGAGGGTGAGAACGTGGCCTCTAGTTTAGGATTAAAGTTATGCAACTGGTGTAGATCTCATTAGCTTGAGATGTTCATCCCCTTGTGGCTCTTCATGGTAGGAACTCGCACGTTCAAAGGAAACCGGGTTTGAATGGCTCGGATACCAAAGGCAGCCAGATTCACAACTGCTCATAGCTTGCAGAGCTGTCCACATGTAGCTCCTTTTAATTCAACCATAGCCTTGGACGTTGTCTAGAGTGAAGAGTGGTCACGTTTCTCTTTAAAAACTTTGCTTTCACTAAATGTGGTTTTTCTAATTATTGTTTTCTTATAAAAGAAACACAGCGTGGATTAGAGTTTTGATTTTAATTCTGCAAGACTAAAACCAGATACCAAAGATTTTGTAAATATTTTTAAAATGACAATAGCAGGCATTCCTTCTCCTCTTAAAGCAGAGTAATAAAGTTTGAAAAGTAAATGCATGCTGACATTCCTCTTAAATTACCTCAGCTCTAACAAGAGTACCAGTTTAAATCCCATGCTTGCAACTAGTGCTGCAGTTCCTGCTGGCAGTTAGCCTTCTGCATGTGGGACTGGGGGGCAAATTGAGTGGCTAAAATTATTTTAAGCGTAATAAATTAATTTTCCTTTGCCAGATTTATTATTTATTGTAAATTAATGTTTCTCTACTGTAAAAGATGAACAAAACCTGTAGGTGTGTAGGTAATTCTTTCATACGTTTGAATCTTCCTTTAAATGGCTGTGGGAGCATAATCAGCTTTTATGAGGAACAGTCAAGCACAGTGCTGGATACTTCTTGCCAAGTGCCAAGAATTATACCACTGTGGAAAGAGTAACACGTGCAGAAAGCACAGGGATACTCCCAATCCAATAGAGTTTTAAGAAAGCCTTAAGTTTTTCTGGATTCTTCAGTCTTTCCTCTTCCAGGAAGCATTCACGTGTATTCCTAGGACCTGTAGACTTTGACAGAAATTAACACATGCTTGCATGTTTTAGTGAATTGATCCTTTATGTATTGTAAGGGTCAAGTTCCGACATTTGTGGTCATGTGCCATGATGTCTCATTCTGTAAGTGGTCCTCAGAGCCCACTCCTGGAGTCAGATGGTGTTGCCAGGAGTAGGAGTCAAGTCTATTAGTACCAGAAAGTTCAAACTTGGTCAGCAGGAAGGCTACCAAGTGATTGTGTATGGTTTTACATGTCCCTTTTGGCCAGTTTTGGGAAGCAATTACTCTTTTTCTTCCTTCTCTTTTAAGGAAGACCTTTATAATGAATTTATTCTTTCAAAAAAAAAAAAAAAGAGCGAACAGTGTTATGTAAGTAGGAATGGCTATATGCCGTACATGTCTTTAATTCTGCGTTGACAAAGGATAGACTGCGTAACATAGAAATGTTTTTTTTTTAACTGTTACGACACACTGTGTATGTATGTTCACTATAGCTTGCACATAAAATGATGGGATTTGCAGGTTTTAGTGTGTGCTTGGTTTTTTTTGGTTTTGTTTTTCCTTATTTTTCTCCCCAGAACATCAGCTAAACATCATTTATGGGTACCTGGCAAAGTTGACCGAACAAATTTGCTTTTGTTTTTCTTTTGTGCCACAGGCAATGTTCCTTCCTTTGCTCTTTCACTTGTTTTTTTTTTTTTTCCCATCAATAAACTTGCATTCTTCTTCCCCTTGTGTTCAGATACCTGTGGCTTCAAACCCTTTCCAGGCATGGACACTGTCATCATTCTTCTTTCTTAGCCAGCTATTTTGTGCTGGTTTTTTAATCATGTCATCTTGATTCTCTGCTCCAGTCTTAAAGAGCTTTATGGTTTGGCATTTGAAGTACCTCCTATTTCACTACGCAATTTGCTGCGATCAGGTTATAAAGCTTGTTTCATTGGAGTTGTGTGTATATAAACCTGTTCATTCAGCAGATGAAATGCCATAGGCCAAGGGTTTTTTGGGAGGATAGAGAATACCAGCTGGTCTTATTCTGGTTATAGTAATTCTAGTGGGAAAACTCTGTTCTACAGCGACAGTTCTTCAGTAAGATGATGAGTCTGCTGTATGTATTTTGGTAGCAGCATGGATGGCAAAATGCAATGTATTTTCTTAGCATCACAGTACTGTTTTTGTCTTCTTAAACACCTAATGTTTGTTTTGACATGCAGTGGAAGTACCATTTAGGCACTCTTTCTTATTTCCACATGTTCCATAAGGACTGTTTCCTGGAGCATTTCAATTAGCGAGGCTGAAAGAATGGAGGAGAAATCAATTTTGGGGATTAAAAGAATCCCAAAATAGATATCAGCAGGGTATTACTTTATTTTTTTTTTTTTTAATTATGATTATAGTGAAGCAGTTCTGTAAAGACTGGAGGTAAAGAAAAGAGGAGCTGACTTCAGTGTTTACCAATAGAGAGACCCAAAAGAAAATATAGAGAGATATAGAAAGTATCCAAAGTGTTTTTCCCTGTTACTTAAAATTCCAGAGTGTGCTAGCTGAACCTAGCTCCCAGCACTACTTATTTCTGCCATGTCTGTATCATCTATTTGCTGAATGCAGCGCTCAGCTCTAATTTTGTAATTTTTCTGACAGGGCTTTGAGTTCCCCTTTCATACCTTCACTGGTTTGATATTTTTCATTTCAGTTCCTAGATAAAGATGTTTATTGATGTGCAGCAGCATGCAACCTTCTGGGTAGTCTGTTGTCTTGTTTGGATGACTGATTAGAGATACTGTTTTCTCCCCACAGAATAGCTAAATATATTTTATTGGCTAAGATGTGACCTTTTAATTCCCTTCCCTCTGGGTAAGGAGGTAGGGTGTGCAGCATGATGAATGAAACATAATGTGGCTCAAAGGAGACCTGATTGACAACAGACTGCACCAGATTTCTGTCTTTTGTGATATTATTGATGTCAGTGGTGGTGTAAAAAAGGTTGATTTGACCACAGAAGTGTTATTAACAAAAGGTTTTTCTATGACTTGAATTAAAATTTATTGAACTTGCACAGTTTTGTCAAACAAGGCATATTAAAAGGAAGATTTGATTATCTGCATTAACTGTTCTTATATTATATGAGATTAATGTTAATATAAGAACATGTATTATATGTTCTTACGTTACCTTCCATGTGGCAGCTGTCCATCTCAAACTGCTGAAGTGTCAAAGCAGTTCAAGTACAGCGAGTCTTGCAGTGTGAGAAGTGGCTGTTAAGCCCACTTCTGGAGCAATGCTTTTAGTGTGTGTGGTTTTTTGTTTTTTTCTTTCTTAAATTGTTAAATATATGCATCTGTTTCCTTAAAGACTCTTTAAAGCTTGGATAACTTGAATTCTGTTCAGCAATACTCACCCCCTGCCCCTTTCCTTAAAGGTTAGTGGGTTCTTGGGAACGTGTTGCCCGAAGAACAGCACTTCTGCACCTGCATTACAGCACTCATCCTCCTTCTCGCTCCCTTCTAAATTTACTGGCTGCAGCTTACCTGCCTATTTTTTTATATACTTAGCGCAGTAAAAATCAGCTGGCTTTGAAAACAGCATGACTGACAGAAGCTGTCTTTATAGGGCCTTTCAGGTTACCACATAGAATCATATAATTAGTATGTTCAAGTTACCAACCCTGTGAAACCATCCATCTTACTTTAACATGCGCAGAACTTGAGTCATGTTGCTTACTACAGCTTCTTCAGCAAGGCTTGTCTACACAGAGCACTTTTCCCCTTCATTGTTTCAATTGATTTCCTAAGTCAGCCACAAAAAGGAAATCTGACTGCTTACTTAGAACTATTAAGAAGGTATAAGAAGGCATAGAATAACACAGGCTGGAAGAAACACTTTTCCCTCTGTATGATTAAAGCTGCAGCTTGCAGTTAGATAATACACACCATAGTGAACACAATGCTGAGGGCTTTCTTTTTGGAAGCTTGCAGACTGTCATGTTTTTGCTGGTTAGGCGTACAGTAGAGCAGTGCCTGCTTAAATTCATCTGCTCAGGTCTTTTCATGAGATTAAGTTAAGCAGAAGAAGCTGTTCGTGAGATCTTAATAAAAATAAATGTCAGGACAAATTTTCAGAACTGAGTGCCAAATTTGAAAGTGCAAGATTCCTATGTACCTTTCATGTAAATATAGCTATTTTTTCTCTATGTAGACTTGAACAACCTTAGAAATACAGGTCAGGTTGATACCCCAGGAGATCACCTTTTTCATGCTTCTGGGCTCTGAAGCAAATGTATCTAGGCCATCGTTGTCAGGTATTTCCTTCCATGTGGTTCACAACTGCACTGTCTAGTCAGTTATGGCTCAACAAGTTGTTGGATCTGCCTTAATTTTGTGATTAAGCACAGCGGCCTCATGTAGGTAGTCTCCTCAGTTAAAAATGTGCAGCTCTGTAAACAGGTAAATGTGTAGTGCAAGAAACTGCTAATGCATAGATGTGCCTAAGCTAAAATAATCTACTATTTAAACATTTCTATAGGTTGCCTAGTTCTTAACAGGCAAGCTACAGTTTCCTTATTTGTGAAGTAAACCACTTGTCTCATCCTTTGTGTTCATGAAGAAAATGCTGATCGTTATGCTCACCTTAAAACAGCTTTTAAAATATGTTGGAAGACAGTCTTGTCTGTGTTGCATGCTATAAAACTTATCCTTTCTGCTCCTCTCCTTTTTTTTTTTTTTTCAGGGTGGTGGTGTACTGAAATTGATTCTCATTTATATGTGCAGCTGTATGTTTATAGGAGTAGGCATTTACATGCAGTTCTAAATATTGCATGCACGTTTGGGGAGAACTGTTTCTTCTTGTGCTTGGAAGGCTCTGAAACAGATGATGATGCCTGGTGAGATTTTTGTAGAAATATGAAGTTATTATACATCCATGTAAATCTTTTTATGAGAAAGATATGTTCTTACAAATGGCTGTCATCATATCTTTGATAATTGTAGGGCAAAGAAACAATGAACAGAATGAAGACAGTGTGTGATAACAGAGGTGATAAAACTGGGATGTTACTTTTTCTTTTAAAATGTTCTAAAAATTAATACAATGATTTCTGAGACTTCTGCTTAAACATGCTCAGCCAAGAAGCAATGTAGCCTTTAAGCAACAATAATTTGTCCTACTCTGTCTTAAAAATTGAGCAGGTAGTTGTCAAATATAAAGAAAGTGTAGTTTTCTTTAGAACGTGTACAGATGAATTACATGAGGAAATAGATGGAGGTCTATTAAACCCAGTACTTTTAGTTTAGTTTGTGTTAGGCATTAGAATGATCATCTTAGTTCTGGTCATGCATGAAACTCATCTTGCAGTTATTGTGTGTTGGGCAAGTATATTAGAAAATTTCATTAGTGATTTGCTTATTTTTTTTAAGTGCTTAGGAATTTAAATTTGGGTTTTTAGGAATATGACTTACAGATTTTTTTCCATAGATGTTTGCCTTTGCTTAATATGCCTTGTTTGGGCTCACAATGGAGAGTGGATCATAAACTCACAGGTTTTTGGGGAGGTTGAAAAGGAGCTGTACAGGGAATAAAGATGGACATTAGTCCCTCTCAGTAGCTTCCCCTACCCTTCTGTGACTCTTCTACAAGCTCAGCTGAAGAAGTGTTGAGGAGAAGGGTATGAGATGATCTTTCTCTTTGATCTTTGGTCCTATTTTTAATGCAGTACTGTCTAACATAGCAGTATGATGGTTTTGGTAGTCTTTCACGTTCTGCCATAACTTGGACGGACAGTAGGCTGCCTGCCAAGTCACGGTGACGTAGCGTAGAATATAGCTCACTATAGCAGGGAAAACCTGCAAAAAGCCGGGTGGCTGATCCCCTGCTTCCCGCTGACTGCAATAGCTGGCTCTGCCTTTTCCTGGTACTACCTCAGTCTGTTGGTACCTGGGAGGTGCTCCCTCTAAGCAGCAAAGATTTGTGGGAGAGAAGTGTTTTATTTGCTCTTCTTTTTTTTAAAAAAAGAAGCAGAACCAATTAGCTCATGAAATTGGCTCTTCCTACCCTTTTGAAGAGTTTTAGTACTCTTAGGAGTAAGGGGCTGTAGAGTAACAGTGGTAAATATAATGGGAGGAAGGCTGTAGAAAAGAAGTAGTTTTAAGGGCTTTGCTGTTCTGCTGTTTGCAGTTTGTGCTGTCTTAAGAAAAATCCATTTATTTTACCTTCCACTTGAGTATTTTCAATATCACTTCTCTCAATATAATAGCACAGAAAAAAAAAATCACACTACAAGTGTATGTTAGAGGTTTAGCTTATGAATGAGGTTCCTTCCATAAGTATAAACTCATTCTTAGCACACTGAGCTTAAGATTATGCTGAAAACCTTCTATTTAAAAGATCTTTTCTAAAATTGGGGGTTGGGTGACAGGGGGAGGATGAGGAACACAGGAGTTTTGAAACCAGGAAAATGTATTGAAAATTAGAGACCAAAATCTTTTATCAGAGGTGTGGCTGCCATTTCAGTGACAGATTTGTGTATGCGTATCTGAAAACAGAATGGCAGTCTGTAATGTGAAGGATACTAAATAAACTCTCTAAAAAGATATTTCTGTGATTAAGATCATGTACAGTCTGTACAAGCAAGAGCATAGCTGGCTATAGACTAAGGCCTAGCTTGTGTTGGTAGTACTAGTTGTCTTGCTAGGAAATGACGTAAGGTTTCTTATATATCAGTGCTTCAGATGGATGACGGTAGGGTTTTCATGGAGGACTGCAGTGCTGAAAGTCAAAGTGTATACATCTTAAGTTGAGGAGGTATTTCCTTTAGCTGGCACCTCTAATAATCTCTTAAGAATATGAGAACCAGCTGCTTGAAGGTGCCCTTCCTCTTCCTCCCCGCCCTGTGCCCGTACCCTCTGAGTAAGCTCCTGTTCTGATTCCCTTGATGTTCTTAGGGGAAGCTTTGATACCCGAGCATAGGGGTATAGCCACAGCGGATTAAAAGGATAAACTCCATAGTCTCTGTATTAATATTCTGTTCTCCAGTCAGAGTTTACATCTAGATAATGCCCAATGGCATCACTATGAAAAATACTGTTAAGTGTTGGCTGGAGGGTCTCTGTACTGTCAAGTCTTTTGCTGCTTTTTATCAAATGTTCCTTTAATGTTTGCACCTCCACTGCTGTACTGCCAGTTGAAGGATGACGAATGTTGGGAACTGTCACTTCAGCTTGACATAGAGGTGATTAATATACTGTTGATTTCACACCCTTCACCTCTCAGGCAGGATAGCTGTCTCAAACTTCAGTAAAAATACTTCCTGACTCATAATTTGGTCCTTGTACCAGGAGATGTGCTCTGTGCCGACATACTCAAGTGTAGACCGAAGTGGAGTCATTGTTGAGGTGGTCCTTATGGCAGTGCTGAGCTTTAAACTCTGCTTTTCTTTGTTCTCTGTCCTGGCGGATGCTTGATAGTTGTTTGTGTCAGTTAATTATATGCAGCTTGGGGAATGGCTTTAGTTGGCACTTACAAATGCAATGGTATCACAGAAATGGATTGTGGTGTTTGCTGTAGCTCTCTATGTTTGTTTATGAAGAAGTTGCAGTTCAGTAAAGATCATCTTGCATATGTTTCCCAAGTGGTTCCTGGGAGTAGGCACACAGAATACTGATGAACCGGAGAGGCTGAAAGACACAGTGGCACAGCATCGGTTTAAAATGAACCAGTGCTTAGACAGCCATTGTCAATACTTACTTAGGGTTGGTGTCTTTGTAATGATGACAGTAATGTTTGTAGAAGGCTGGAAATGTTTCTGTATGTGAAGATGAAGTGTTTTTCCAATGCAGCAAGCATGTAAGTGCGCTGTATTTCTTTAGTGTAGGGAGACTAATCTTAGTGAAGAGAGATTAGTATTTAAGTCTGACAGTTGTGGATTTCACTTTAGGACAGCTTTGCATAATTCCTTAGTTTGAATTCCAGGCTGAGCCACATCCTAATGTGCAGTAGGAGGACTTTCTTTTAGCATATTCAATTAAGAGGCAGCACATAAGCCATTAGAGTGGCCAGTTTAAAAGAAGCATGAGTCTTGAAAACTGAACCACCAGCAATGAGGGAGAAATACAGCAAGACTGAGATCCTCACTTTTTTTTTTGTGTCTCTTAAAATGGATTTGCTGCTACAAAGTGGTCTTTTGATGTATTCCAAACAATTCCAGTCCCTTTTAGGACAATGAGGAGAAATTAATCTGTTTTCAATGTGTATTACAACAACTGGAAAACTCTGGAACACTCTGGAAAAAGCTTTCATAGCAAGTTTAAAGAAATGCACCTTAGAGGAAACATTGTGCTTAATGACTTACAGCAGGGACAACTAAGTAACAGTTCTGTATTGTGACTGTATTCCTTTACAGGACTGTGAAAGTGGAGTAGAACATATTTGAGTTCTTCCATCTGTAAAATAGAATTGATGTAAATACATTAACTAAAGTGTGCCAAAGACAAGTACAAAGTATTCACAATTTTGAATAAAGTTACTGTCTTAAGGAGCAGAAATTTCTTTCTCTCCAAGGCATTCCTCTCCTTTCCTTTTTAATTTTGGTAATTATCTCTCTGTGCTCCATTTTGATCAGTAGTACAGAATGTAATCAGATAGAGTCTATTGAAGTATCATTGCTGGCAGTCACATGGTCTTTTCTTTGAGGATACTGAAATGGGATCTTGTATAGTGCTCTTTCTTCTTTCCTTAGGTTGCTGAATCATCACGTGTGAAAGTAGTTGTGAAAACATCAATTTGCAAGTGAAGTAACCTTTTGAGAACTCTTTAGAAGGATGTTTTGTTATAAAAACAACCCAACCCTGAAGAACATTCTTAATTGAACAGGTGGGCAATTCCAGCTCAGATCACTTACGCAAGGATAGAAGTAGCTTCTTCTGCTACCACAATTTCTGATATCCAAACATTATTTTAATTTTAGCTGAAGGTAGCCTTTAACTGGAATTCTGAGTGACAATAATCAGACTTGATATGTGCATATATACGTTACTTCAGGCACATTAATAGGCCCACAGGTTTTAACTGAAATCAGTAGTTACTCTGGAATCTGAGAGAGGAGCATGGCCTTGTTGTTGTTCAGGCTTTTTTGGGGACTGTTGTTTGGTGGGGTTTTTTTGTGGTTTTTTTTGTTGTTTTTTTTTTTTGGTGGGTTTTTTTTGTTGGTTTTTTTTTTTAAATTTTGTTGGTTGTTTTTTTCCTTTGGGTAGTTGTACATACCTGTTTATATGGGCAGCTGTTATCATCTACTTTAGCTTTGATGTATAGTGCTTTTCCATCATACAAATACTATTTTTTATTTATCTACCATTCAGTTTATTGTTTACTCTTTCCAATTTCCAAGCAAGAACATTATGTCTATATCTACTTCTAGGAATACAGATTTAGTTTTGTAATATTGTAAGAGTTCTGGCTGCACTTGGGGACAGTCTGAACAGTAGAAATTATTAAATGTATTTATCTTTATGGGAATGTTACATGTTCTCACATCTCAATTCACAGACCCAATGAGTATTGTTCTGAGGATTGTTGACTGTTTAGAAGTGATTAGATAAAGCTACTAAAAAAAATCCTACAGAAGTGTTCAAAACATCAGTTCTGAGGAATAGGAAAAAAAAAAAAACCAACCCATATATACAGCTGGACTTTCATCTTATTTTCCTTACCAACATGACTGAATTCTGCATATGCACGTGTTTTTCTACTCAAATAGGTTTTCATACTTGTGCAATAAGTGATCCCTCTGTTTAATTCAGACTGTTCTTTTAACTCTATGAACTAGCTTTCACATTCCCTGCTTTCCTGACGCTATGCTTGAAAAGTCACTGTGTGCTTAACCTAAATGTTCCCTTCCTTTCTTTATGGAAACATTAGTTAACATTTTTCATACCACTGCACTTTGTAAGTTTCTTTGCTTGCAGTGGTATGAAAAAGTTGAAGATCCCTGTTTGGACTGTCAAAATCTGGAATAATCATAGAATCACAGAATATCTCAAGTTGGAAGGGACCCATAAGGATCATCGAGTCCAACTCCCTGCTCCTCACAGGACTACCTAAAACTAAACCATATGACTAAGAGTGTTGCCCAGACGCTCCTTGAACTCTGACGGGGTTGGTGCCATGACCACTTCCCTGGGGAGCCTGTTCCTGTGACCGACCACCCTCTCAGTGAAGAACCTTTTCCTAATGTCCAATCTGAACTTCTCCTGATGCAGCTTCATTCCATTTCCTTGTGTCCTGTCTCTGGTCACCAGAGAGAGGAGATCAGCACCTTCCCCTCCACTACCCCCCTTGAGGAAGTTGTAGATTACGATGAGGTCATCTCTCAGCCTTCTTTGCTCCAAGCTGAACAAACCTAGTGACCTCACCAGCTCCTCATAAGTCTTGCCCTGGAGACCTTTCACCATCCTGGTCACCCTCCTCTGGACACACTCTAATAGTCTGATGTCCTCCTTCTATTCAGGAGCCCCAAACTGCACACAGTACTTGAGGTGGGGCCACACCAGTGCAGTGTAGAGTGGGACAATCGCCTCCCTCAACTAGCTAGCTATGCTGTGCTTGAAGCACCCCAGAACACAGTTGGCCCTTTTGGCTGCCAGGGCACACAGTTGACTCGTATTCAACTTGCCATCATCCCAAACCCTCAGATCTCTTTCCACTGGGCTGCTCTCCAGCCTCTTGTCCCCAATTTGTACGTTTAACCAGGGTTACCCTGTCCCAGGAGCAGAATCTGGCACTTGCCTTTGTTAAATTTCATACGGTTGGTGATTGCCCAGCTCTCTAGTCTATCCACCTCTTTCTGTAAGGCCTCTCTACCTTCAGGGGAGTCCACAGCTCCTCCTAGTTTAGTATCGTCGGCAAACTTAATGTACACTTGATTCCTGCATCCAGATAATTTGTGAACCATCAAAGAGCACTGGCCCTGAAATTGAGCCCTGGTGAACCCCACTGGTGACTTGCTGCCAACTGTTGTAACCCCATTTACAATAACTCTCTGAGCCCGACCCATCAGACAGTTGTTCACCCAATGTATTATGGACTTGTCTAGCTCATATACCGGACGTTTTGTCCGGAAGGATACCGTAAGAAACATTATCAAAAGCTTTGCTAAAATCCAAACCCACCACATCTACTGGCTTCCATTGGTCAATTAGGTGGGTGACCTTGTCATGAAAGGAAATTAAGTTGGTTTAGCAGGACTTTACCCTCATGAATTTGTGCTGGCTATGACCAATGACTGCGTTGTCTCTCAAGTGTTTTTTTTTCAAAAATGCCCAGAGTTACCTTCTCCATAATTTTACTGGGCACTGAAGTGAGACTGACAGGCCTGTAATTACCACGGTCTTCCTTCTTACTGTTCTTGGAAATTGGGAGGACTTATGCTAGCTTCCAGTCAGCTGGGACCTCTCTGGGCTCCCAAGACCATTGAAAAATAATGGAGAGAGGTCCTGTGATGACATCATCCAGTTCTTTCAGTAGCCTGGGATAAATCCCATTGGGCCCCATAGATTTATGTCCATCCAGCTGGAGCAGCAAGTCTCAAACTAGTTCAGGGTTGGCTGGGAGTTTATCATCCCCCTAGTCACGGTCTTCCAACCCTGGGCTCTGGAGTCCCAGGGCCCATTATCGGTGTTGAAGACAGAGGTGAAGAAAGCATTAAATGTCTCCACTTTGTCTACGTCCGTATTTGTGAGGTGACTGACCTCATCAAGTCATGGACCAATGTTATCTCTGATCCTCCTTTTGCTGTTAACGTATTTTTAAAAAGCCCTTTTTGTTGTCCTTCACAGTGCTGGCCACCTTGAATGCTAATCGAGCTTTGGCTGCACAAATTTTCTCCCTACAGTGGCGAAGAGCATCTCTGTAGTCCTCCCATGTTGCCTGTACTTGCTTCCAGCGTCCATACGCTTTCCTTCTAGATCATCTCTGCTCAGCCAAGCTGGCTTTCTGCCCCGCTTGCTTGACTTCCAACACTTTGGAATTGCCTGCTCCTACCCTCTTAAGAGATGGCTCTTAAAAAGTGACCAGCATTCATGGATCCCAATACCATCAAAAGCACATTCCCAGGGGACTTTACTGACTAGCTCCTTCAGCAGCCTGAAGTCTGCTCTCACCATATCTAGGGTCAGAGTTTTGCTGGCAGTTTTTCTCCTATCACCAATGATGTGAAACTCAACTACTTCATGGTCACTGTGACCGAGACAGCCACCAATCGCCACTTCACCCACAAGTCCCCCTCTGTTTACAAACAACAAAAGTAGGAGGGCACCTTTCCTAGTGAGCTCCCTTAGTACCTGCACCAAGAAGTTATTGTCAACGTGCTTCAGGAGTGTGCTAGCAGAGGGGAGAATAACTCAGCCTATGTTGTTAAAAGAAACACCCATACTCAGAAAAATCTAGTTTTCAAAGACTGAGATAAGTGAGGAAGAATACACCATAGTAGAGACAAAGCGCCTGGTTTGTTCATAGCTTCCTAAGACAGTCTTCCAAGATAGCCTAATAAAGAAGAATTAAGGCTTGACACAGTCTTAAAAGGCTGTTTTACTTTTTTTTCCTCTTAACGTTTTACCATACAGCTTTTCTCTGCAGCATCTGGGAAAGGTTAGCTCAGGGTGGATTTTGGTAATTTAGGGGTTATCTCAGATAGTACTTATTGTTCACTCAGTCTGAGCAGTGGATGACAGCAGGATATGTTGAAGTGTAAACTGCTGAAAAGGCTTCTCAAAGCTTAGCAAATGCAGTGATGTCAAGAGGGAAAAAAAAAAGGTGACGTGTCTGTGGGATGTCTTCTACTGAAGCACATTTTGTAGACATTGTGTACTCATCTAAGATGTCTAGATTTAATGGATTAAAGGACAGATTGGCTGGGGACTTGAACAATGGCACAAGGTGGGGTAAGTGCCTCTTATTTCTGGGCTGTCTCCTAGATGATGTGTATAGGCAAGTAGTCATCGCACACCCTCAACTTCTACTGAAAAATGGTGAGCAGGGAGAATGCATGACCTGCATGTTGCCCTCCTGACAGAGGGTGTTATCCTGCTGCATGGAGCTGACAAGGAAGGAATTTATAGGAAGATGGAGGCTGGTGTGAACTAGTAGTAAGTTATTCCCTAAACAAGGGAGTGATCATAACTCTTTCCAATTCTACATCACTCTCTTCTGGTCTGGTAGTAACACTGCACAAGCAGAAGCATGAAAATAGTGCATGTGCTGGCTTCCTTTGTGCTGTAGCAGTGTTCCACAAAGCCCATAGGAGCTACCACACTCTGCATGTTATTTGTGTCTGTTGAAACATATTAAAGTGTCAAGACCAATGCTCTGTGGTAGAAGTTGATGCTGAAGTCCTAAAGGCACAGGGATGGGCTTGACTTATCATCCCTCCTTGCTTGATCATGTTGCTGTGAGTCCTTTATCTCTCTGATTTCTTGCTTTGTGTAGAGCAGGAGGGACAACAGCTCGGGTCTGAACTCTGATCCCTCCTGTGGACTGGTATTTTTGCTAGAACCAGATTTTAATTATGGTCCCAGATTTCTTTTTTTCCTGAGGCATGTCGTTTATATGTTTGGCTTAGTAGCCTAGTGACCACATATTCCCATCACATGTGTGTTTGTCTTGTAAAGTGTGAGACTTTACAGAAAAAGATTGGTGGGGCACGAGATTATTATGTTGCCATTAATCATAGTTTGAGATGAACTGCAATTGTTTAGCTTAGTTACTAATAATAGCACTTGGATAGGGACTAATGCAGCTAAAATTTTTCTGACTGGGAAAATTCCTGCTGGTTCTAAAGAACACTTGTTTTCAAATGAAGACAGATATCTCTTCAAATTGTCATCTTTCTTTCAGATGCCCAAGCATTATCTCTCTTTGACTGCCTTCAGCGTTTTTTAAGCTGTGTTGCTGGAGATGGCAAAGAGGGTTACTCACATCTCTGTATTGTGTTGTGTGTGTTCAGGCACACTAATCTTTTTGTTAGGTTGTGATTGGTCACCTCAGTCTAAACCCTATGAAGCTGCTGAGTAAAAGTGGCTCGAGGAGGACTTTTTGTGACAGATAGGCATCAGTTTAAAGTCCGGGAGGAATCTATAGTGATCTGTGAGGAGAGGTTCGTGGGGGTCCTTTTGATCGAAAATGGACAGATGGTTTTCTCCACTTGATAGTAAGCAGAATATATAATAGCACCAGCACTTGCATCCACACCAAGTGAGATTGTATGGCTGCTTTGTGATGGGAGCATACACTTTTCGTAGGCACAGCAAGGGGACATTTACTTGTTGCTACTTTCCTTTCAGATGCTTTGCTGAGAGGTCAAGACTGCCCTTTTGTGAAGTGAAACGGGGTTCTTGGTAAAACAATAGCTTCATAAAGGATGTCATTGTATACATATGTACTTTCTATATAACTAGCCCCCACTTTCTTTCTGAAATGCAATCAAAAGGAAGGCTAGAACCAGTAGTTCCAAATCCCTGTTGGTTGTGGTTTGATAAAATACAGTTATTTTTTTTAGTTGTGCTGTCAAATGATTGAACTGAATAAAATGACAATTTTTTCTACAAAGTTAATTATATGCTCTTTGATTAGCAAAGAAGGTACACAAGAAATTAATTTTCCTAAACATACTGCAAAGTATAACTGCTGATGTATTGGCCAACAGCAGGCAGCTCGTGTTCATTTGCATTCATTAAATATGCTACATCTTACCATTCAATTAATTTTCTTTTTCAGTTGTGTACAAAAAACGAACTTTTGACATTGGCCTTTTTAGAGTCTAAAAATACCTCTTGGTTTAACTACAGGGAGAAAGAATTGATTTCTTATTCTGCTGTCAGCTGAGAACAGTTACAAAATAATGAGATTGAAGTTGGGAGTCTTTATTCCTACATGACATACTTAAAGTTAGTATGATTTTTTTTTTTTCCTTTTCCCCGAGTGGAACAACTGTTATTGTGGTCAATGACAATATCTTTTAGTGATAATATGTTAATATCACTTCTATTTGTCCATTCACTGTACGCATCAGGAGTAAGAGTAAATACAGATCTTGCTGGTTTACTTGGCTGCCAACAGCTGAATACGTTTAA